>NW_010515281.1:0-39189 GCF_000687285.1 Phaethon lepturus | reverse complement strand
TCCCTCTTCCCCTGCCCCAGCAGGTGGGAAAGCCCAATGGGGCCCCACTGTACTCCAGCTTCCAGCGCCGTACAGGTGTCTATCACCAGCTCTCTCAAAGAGGATCTTTGTTTCTACAAGCTGATGTGCTTTGTTTTGTTTTCAAAGGTACTGCCTGGTGTCCTGGAAAAAGGACAGTAATAGAAAGATTTTATTTAATTTGAAGCTGTGACCATGTGGTCCTGTCATTATGAACACAGTTATACTGAAAATATATGTTTTAGTTTCTAAGCTGGCTTGATTCCCAGATTGCAATGTGGTAAGACTTTTGATTTGAGATATTAATCAAATGACAAGGGTTTCATGCAAGATTTTCTTCTACAGAGGGTCCATGTAATCTTTATCTTTCTTTTCTACACCATTAATGTATTCAGGGCTGCCTCTTTTTTTCTCCATCTAAATGTCAACAAGTCTGATTAAGTGTAAGCAAGAAATTAGCGTTCCTTCTTCAGTAGTATCTCAGCGCAGAGGGGACTTTCCAGAGAAGACAGTGTCATCACTTTTACACAGACTGTTCCCCAAAACCAGCATTTCTGGAATTCTGTGGCAGCTCAAGACCAACTTTCTGACTGGGGGAATGATAATTCCCTGGCCGTAGTCCACAAAATATACCCTTGGCCAAAGAATTCCCCAGTTTCACAGCCTGAAAATCACTCTATAACCACTGATGAAATAGTTTCAGCGCATGTTGACATAGCTCCTACAGAGGAACAGCAAACAATAGCCTGCATCCTCCCTGTGCCTGCACTGGGGGAGAAAGAACAAAACGAGCGTGTTCATTACTCATGACACGCACACGCATGAGATAGCAGCTGACAGTATCTGACAAGCTGCAATCACAAGTACCCCACAGCCCATTGATCGGGCCCCGGGTGACTTTGCCATGGGAGGACGGACACCGCCGCTCGCTCGCGGGGTGCACCTGGCATCGCACGTGGCAAGGCGCTACCCCGGCGCGGGGCGCCCACGCCTGGCCTTCGCCCCGGCGCCTTAGCCTGTGGTATGGGACGCTTGCTAAAAAACTTCCCAGTGAAGTGCCGAATGGTTAAAATACGTTACATGTGTTTCATGTGGGGGGGTGGAAAAAAAGGAGAAAAATCTAAGACGAGAGGCTTGGTTACTAAGCAGACCTATCTGGTGACATCCAGCTGTTAAGCTGGATTTCTCCGTGAACGTCAGGAGTAACACCAGGCTCTAAAAGCGAAGCAACCGACATGTTAACATACTGCTGTTAGCAAACCTGGTGGGAACTGGATCACTATTCAAAAGTCTTTTTTCCTGCCGCATTTTATGATTTTACATACAGTCTTCCCTTACCTATGCATTGCCGTTTCCTCAAAAAAATTTTGAGTGGGGCTGTCTGTCTTAAAACATCCTTGAAATGATTTTGTTAAATTTGTGATACGACACAAAACATCATTTATCTGAAACTCCTTTCCTGGTGCTGCTACTTTGCCAGGTAATAAAAAAGGGAGAAAAATAGCTATTCAAAGGCTTTTGAATGATGTCATCACTGAAAATAATGTGGGAGCTTCTAAAATAATCTCAGTAATAATATCTTCTGGCTGGTTGTTTTATTATTATTAGTTTATTCTATATCACCATTTTGTCTTAAGATTTATATTTGATTAACACTTAACATAACACATGATGTTGATAGAAAATTTTGACCCTCCATTTAGAAAAACGGGGACTAGTTTTAAATAAAGTAAAACGAATTCTGCAAAAACACTGAGTAGATCCACAGATGGTGTAAATTGTCTTTAATGAAGTTCATAAACTTGAATTAAAGTCCCAAGAGGCTATGTAGTTTGACTACATTCATTCCTCTTTTTGTCTCTGAATGCTTATTCAGGAGGGATTTTCCTGAAGGTAACATTCAGGAACGAATATTCTTTAGCTGAAGGCCCATTTTCTCACATATATGCCTAAAGATCATACCTTGTAACCAATTGCTCATTATTAGGTATTTATTATTTATTTACTTTTAACGTTTCTTTTCTTGCAGTCTGTCTACACAAACAGAAAAATGTGAGTTAAAAAGAATACATAGTGAAAAAGATACAAATACGTATGGGTTGACCTTTAAAATCTATGCAGTTGTTTTTACCGCTGACTCAGTGAAGAATTGCCTGTGCATGAAGTTTTTTTCACAACAGAAAGAAAAGGGGATAAATATAGCTGATAAATTGTTCACCATGAATAATGTAAATATTCATCTTCCTCAACTGTGATATCTTCATTGCTAATGAAACCAGATTTCAACTTTTTGTGTCAGTATGTGCACCTTTTGCTTTCCATAAAGCGTTACATGGCTGTTGAGTCTAATGGTAGTTGGAGAACTAACATAAACTCATAAATGATAGACATCTATATTGTAATGAAAAGGTCCAACCAATTGATGAATGGGCATAATGCCATTCAAACAGATGGGTCTGAGCATCAACAGCCAAAACACCAAGTTAGTCCATCAAATGGAGATGTTGAGGCTGGGTAGATTTCACAGCCAGGAACATCGAATGTTAAGACTGTAATTAGCAAAATATGACACTATTAAACCAGCTCTGGGCTGGATTAATTCTGAAAACTCTAATAAATACCTTCCACATTGTGGAAGGGAGAGCCTGAAAAGATGCTCGCCTTTACCAGGATACGACAGATGGAAGTCAGGATTTCCACGTCGGGAGTTTAAGGTTTCCCTTTCAAGCAGATTAATAGCACAATGCTGTATTTAGGTATTTCCAAAGCTATACAAGGGCAAACCCTTGCTTGCCTAAAATGAATGCCGTGCTACTGCTGTGGAAGAGGCAGTTTTCCACAGGAAGGTCTCAGCTAAGAAGAACAAAGCTCTTCCTCCTGTCTAGCATTTGCCAGGCAGAGTAGCATAGTGTCTGAACACAGCTTTTAGTCATTAAAGGTTAATTTACTATATATCATAATTTAGTCATCCAATAAGAGGGTAAAAACAAGAAAATGTGACTTTAACTAAGTAACTTGTGAAAATTATATCTGATAAACCCTACAGGAATTCAAATTATATGTCAATTCTGTAAACTTGCTGCCCCAGAAACTATGAATTATGCTGTTTTCCTAACACACAACAGATTTTCTATGAGATTAATGGGAAATGTGCATTGTTTATAATAAGTCAGATTTCATAAATTAGCAGTGATCGTATTCTGGTTTCCATTTGCATGCTCAGTTTGCGTCCCTCCCAGAGACACAGAGAAAACTACCGCTCAGATACTGGCCAAAATGGCAGCGATGCACGGTTGTTTTGTAAGCACCATTCTGCCAGAGTTCTTTCCTGGAATGGAAGCTTTGAACTTTGCTTGTGGCACAAAAAGAGCTTTCCTGGAGAGGCACTAAGAAGAATAGTCTGAATGATACCTCCCTCTGCTGCACTGTCTATTGTCTAGCAACGAATCCCAAGGCTGTAATGAGTGAGTTATAGTGAAACCCTATAGAAAATCACACAAGTGGTAAACTGAAGAGTGCTTTGAAGTAGAAATTTAGTGGCAAGAGAGTGTACTGGTCAAGCTGGAGGAACGAGAGATGTGTGTGCAGTCACAGAACTTCAACGTTGTTGGAGTAGCTGAGGCATGATGGGGGAGTTGCGTGGGTGGAGTGCTGTGACGAATGGACACAAGGTCTTCAGGAGAGGCAGGCAGAGGAGACCAGGCCAGGGGTTTGCCTTAATGTGAAGCAACGTGTCAGATGAATGGATATCCTCTGTGGGATGGGCAACAGGCTGGCTGAGAGTTTGAGGGTCAGGATAAGAAGAGAGGTCAGTGAGGGTGTCATAACAGTGGCAGTACATTGCAGACCAACCAGTCATGGGATGGATGGAGTCTCCTTTAAAGCAACTCATGGAAGTCTCTGTATCCCCAATCCTGGTTCTTAGGGGGCACTTCAAACTTGATGACATCTGCTGGAAGGCTGACAGTCAAACAGATTTCTGGAGGAGATTTCTGGAGTCAGGGATATCTTGGTATAAGAAAAAAACTTTTTCACTCTGGTGACAGTTAACCATTGGAACAGATTGACCAGAGAGGTGGTGTGTCCCTGGAGATTTCCAAGATGTGACTGGAAAAAGCCCGGAGTAACCTGGTAGCTGAGCCGGTGGGTGGACTAGAGACCTCCTGATGACGCTTCCAGTCTGAAATATTCTGTGTTCCAATTTTTATTGTAGCAATGACTACTGAGATTTCTTATGTGATTAGTTGCATCCTTCAGCTGAGGAATGGGGGCATCAGCTCTGTGCCAGGTGCAGTTAAGTTCTGTTAAGGCAGTCATGTCACTGATGTATTTGTAAAGGCACCAGTAGGGGTGGTGGGCCCTGTCTGAGTGCGGTGGATTGTTTATTTCAGGCAGGCTGAGATGACGTTATGTCAGACCATGAGCTCAGAGTACTACCCCCCGTGGCAGCTATCCTGCTGTATGCACAGTCTGGCCAAGAGAGCCAGGAAGAAGGATTTATGTCAGGCCTTGCTGCTGGGTTTGGAAGGTGCACGGTGAGTATGATAGCAGATAAATGTGAGCGCATGGCACAAGCGTATGGAAGCACAGGCTAGAATCCAACATTTTCTACAAATCCAGGAGATCTGTGTGGTACTACATGGAAAGGGAGGAGGTTTCAGGCACTCTGAGCTTTAGAGCAGAGACCTTTTCTCTCTACCGCCGGTTCCTTATAGAAAGTGGTCCTCTGGCCAGAAAGTGTAGCCAGAGTCAGTGCAGCTGAGTCTTCAAGAGGCTTGAAGGTACTACGCTGCAACGGATGCCTGTCCTGGCTGCCCAGACTAGTTGCTGAAGGATGAGGGACGTGAGCTAAAGTGAGAACTAAAAAGGCACCGTCATTAAAAACAGCAGCAAAAAGTAAAAAAGAAAAGAGGTTGATTCCTCTTTATGTTTTAATGCCTTCCTCCTCCACCCCCAACATTTATGTATATCCTTAGTCGTTTAATAGGCTTATAATGTCACCATGGGAAAGCGAGATGATATAGCCACAGTGCACATTAATAGACCAGTAATCACAAAGCAGCAAGAGTTTGGTTGACCTGGGGATATTCCGGCAAATGGTGAACATTTAAATTTTTCATTATTTGTATGGCATTATGTTCACATATAACTTTCAGAAGCAAAAGCCAAATCCTGGTCTGGCCCTAGCTGACTTGTTGAAAAAGAGTTAGCAAGGCTGCTCTTAAAGGTGGTTTACAGTCGAAGGTGGGAAGTGACTAAACCAAACCTAGCACAGCACGGTGCAGTCTTTATGGATGATGGCATGTTAATATTAGTTTTTCTACAGACTGGAAGTTTGAGAAGCCACAGAAAATATTTCATTTTTTTAATTTGCTCTACATTATTTACTTGAGGTGGGTGGAGCTGAGATGGTGAGGGTTAAACACTTAATTTTTTCATTCAATAAGCCAATCTAAAACATCCTGACAAAAGCATAGTATCATTACTGTAGCCATACTGAAGGGCACTTAACCTTTGGCTTTCTATTTCACAGCCTACCCTAGGTGTAGTGATATTTTCATAATATCATGTTACTCAAATTTATCTTCTTAATAGCTGTAAAGCCTGATTCTATCTGTTGTAAGATACGCTAATCATGAGGTTTCTTCAATAAATGTCTCAGCTGAGTTATGTGAAGTAGACAGAACAAGGCAGAAGACTAATTCATAGACATTTGGAGAAAAGGGAAAGCTAGTACTAAAAATACTAAATATATAACATAGTCAAGGTTTCTTTAGCAACTGTAGTTGGCACAACTTTGTTTTTTGGCAGGGTGACATATGTGTTAAACTGAAATGTTAGTAAAGCCAGTTCTATTTTGAGTAATCAAGACACAACACTAAATCCCACAGTTTCTATCTCCTCAAGTCCCGAAACACACAGTTTGCAAAAGGTGGCCTAAGGTCTTCTCCGTTGCACTGCCACATTTCTGTTGAAATCAGCGGTGGAGCTTCTATACAAACTGTTTAATATCTGGCTTGTAAAAAAAGTAGCACTGCCCTCCATTTTTTCATTAAAAAAATACCCAGCTGCAGTATGTGAGGCACGTTGTTTGTTGATCTTTGCGGGTTTGGGAGAATTACCTTACCAGCTCTACTCTCCTGACGATATCCGGCTGTATTCCCGGGGGCCGCTCCAGGGTTAAAATCACTGTACTGCTTTGGTTTGCTTATCCCGTGGCTCACCTGCCTCGCCGGGATGTGCTCCTCAGGAGTTACGCAGCTACTTGTAATGACACAGTAACTTCTCCAACACCAAGACTGCCTTTTGTAAATATTTCGCCACCAGCACACATAGCTGCTCTATCGCTTCAATCTTTAACGCAAAAAGTGCCTGGCTTGTATTAATGGACCTCTAACAAGCATGAAGTATTGTACGAGCAGAGAAACTGTTTTCTATGTGTCCTTCTTATTATTTCATTTGAGCTAAATAAGAATAGGGCTTGCAGAGGAGTTATTCATATGAAGGTTGGAAGAAATATCACTTTTAGTTCCAGAACCCCCTGCAGATATTAACGAATTTTACCAAAATATTTTTGTAGATTCCTATTGTTTTTTTACTTAAAAATATGGCAGAACAGAATGAAATGGATAGGTTTCTCTCAAGAACAACAAAAAAATTCAATTTCATTGCCCAGCATGTAACATTTTTCTGTGTGATTCAAATATGCTGTAAAACTAGATCTCCATGTCTTTTTAATAGAGAAACTTAGCACTTTGAAAAATCACAGTCAAATATGAAAAGACTGTTGATGATTCAGCTTTCTATAGTTATACTATTATGATATTTTTCTACTTTGTTTGCATTGTTTTGTTTTCAGCAAGTTTTGCTTTAACTGTGGAGAAAATACAGCCTTTCCAGAATTAACTCATGTTTTAAATAAAATATAGAATAAAAGCCATTTATACAAGGGTGTAGGTATCTGTGGCCGTTAAACAGATAAATCCCTGCTGCCTTATGTGGTCCAGAGCTTCAGGCCAGGATGACTTTACATTTCCTGTAAAGGTTATTTAGGCTTACTAGCACTTTTATCTGAGATCTGATATATCTCCTAATAGGAAATAGCAACAAGCAGGGAGAAAAACTCCTGAAATTATTGATTTCCTTTGTTGGATACTCCCCAACAGGAACACCCTGATAACACCTCATCTAGCAGAATCTGCTGAGAGTCCACCAGTGGTCCATGTTAGGTGTCGCATTTGGACTTTGTCAGCTTGTTACAGCTTTTCTGTCTAAACCAGCCTTTGTACAGTAGTCTGAAGAGTGGGAAAACATGCTGTTCATATCACGAAACAGCAGCTGTTAAGTTTGAATGTACCTGGAATTAGCGATGCCTTCAGGTCTGAGCCCATATAATAATAATCTAGTATCTAGGGAAAACCGAGAGTAATCACCTTTCTTTTCAAAATTTCAGCATTTTAGAAAGTAAAACCAATTTCAGTAAAAACATTAGGTTTTTACAAGCGTACTTAAAATCGTTTTCCCGAGTCCATGACCTGTTTTATTTAGCAGGAGACATCTATTATCTGCCGCATTTTGATCTAAAACTTAGTAAGCGGCATTAAACAAAGAGCGTCTGCCTTCACACTTCTCGTGAAGTTTCTTTGAACATAAGCTCTGTGCTTACAAGGGGTAAAGATGACATTCACTGAATTTTCTATGCAAGGCATAAAGACTCACTTCAAAACATATTTAGTCCTTCATGCAGCCGTGTCCTGTTTGGAAAAAAAAAAAAATCTGTTTTGTTTTTTGTGCTTTTAGAAAGGATAGCGAGAGCAACTGCCTGGATGCTAAGTCCTGCCTTAACCGAGGCAGAGTAACGGTAAATACAAATCCCACCTCATTTTCCCCGCAATGTCCTCCGGGCTAACAAAATATTATCTGGGAAAATGCGGGCAACCTTCAGACCCGCTCTGTCCTCGGCTCCGCCGGGCCTGCCAAGAAGAAAGGCAGCTCTTGCCAGCAGTGGTGCGAGAGGCCCCGTGGGAGACCCTCGGAGACTGCAGGACTTGTTTACTTTCAGTCGTTCCACCCTGTACAACCGTACCAAACCCTAGATTCTTAACTCGTCTGGCCTCTGGGTCCAACAGGGATTAAAGGACAAATAAGATGCTCTATTTCTTGTTTTTTGAGGTGGATCTTGTGGTGGGTGCTCAGTGAAGAGTTTGTTTTACCTGACCAGCTGCTGATACTTAGCTGGCTTACTGGTTATTTTTTTTAGCTGTCTGCCTGAGGGTTTACTGGAGGCGTGTGTTTTTGTTTCGTGGGCTCTGGGCCACCTGCCCGCCCCAGCCTCGGACGCTGCTGGGCTCTCCAGCCCCGGATGTCAGAGCTGGTCCTCCTCTGCGAGCTGCCCGGTTGGCTTCGTGCTGTTTCGCATAGGACTGCCTGGGCTTGAGCTGCTCTGGCTGACCATCTGCTCCGTTTCCCTCCATCGGCAGCTATTCTATTAAAATCTGAAGCAAGCCTTGTTTTGCTTGTAGTTTCTTTTCCATTGTTTCTGTTTCTGCAGGGTATCCTCTTGCATCCCTCTGCTAATTATTACTAAGCGTTGCTCTAACGATTGAGAAAATGGGAAGAAGCTGCTCTTTTAGTGTCCACTGGGAAGCAGAGGTTGGGTCCCATTGCTTTAAAGAAGAAACACACGGGATATGTCCCAGGTGACATCAGACATTTTGTACTGCCCCAGCATCTGTGCTTCTTAGGATGTAGTAACTCCAAAAGATGCTGAGCTTGGGTTAGATTCCTATACCAGAAATCAACGCCAGTAGCAGAAGGTCAATGGGGTAAAAAACCCCAAGAAATGAGTCAAACTTAGTATTGTGTTTTTGTGGAGGTTAAAGTCTACTGATAGCTTCTAAGGTATAATCCTCTATGTTGCATTTTACTTATCACCCTGACAATTTTACAGAGAAATCCATACCACTAGGTAAACCTGGTGAAGCAGTGAACTTGCTCTTGGTTCAAACTCCCTGTCTATGAGCAGAGAGGTAATGACTCAGGGTGCATATGTACACATCGGTCCTCGGCCTGTTCTGAATCAAATGACAACTCAACAGCATGAATTCTAAAGTGACTGGATGCCAGATCTTATACGTGGGACCAAGGATTTCCAGGATGGCAAACTCTGCCTTGGAAGGCAGTGACGACGAGAGACCTGAGGCCCAGATAACCACCACCCCATGACATTCGGTGCCGTGTACCACAGCCATGGCCTGGGGTATGTAGGTCAAACTAAATGGTTGCAGTTCTCCCTTTTGTCTTAGGGTCTGTTAACCTGCTACTTGGAATATTAATCTGTTATTGAAACCAGAGGATATTAAATGTTAGCAACACGGAATATAGAGAGGGGCCAGAGCTGCAAAATTCATGTAGGGAAAACAAAGAAATTTCGCAAGTTTTAGCTGAGGCCCCTATAGCGAAGGACCATTTACTGTACAGATCATCTTCCTTCTCTTCCTGCAATAAATTTCCAACATCTTACAAATATAAACCCGTACTGTATATATGTAAAGATTTGCTTCCTGGATACAATGCTTTATTTTATCTACCATTGATCAAACTGTTGAGAGTATGTGAAGCTCCACAAAGGTAGCATGGAAATATGAGCACCACATCCGGGACCTGAAATAGAGTGCAATCTTTTTTTCTTGGTCGCTGTTTTCCTGTATTTTTACTTCCCCACAGGAAGTGGGTTCACTTGAAGTAGGTATTCATTATATGGCCTGATTTGAAAATTTGACTACAGCGATAAATCAGGAGACAAAAGGAAGTTTGAACAGAGGTGCTCAGCGTTTCGGTCATAGTTTGAACCGTGCACGACTGCACAGATTTTCCCTTCTCTTCATTTACAATCAGATAATACTCCCATAATGAGTGCAGCAACCACTCCATTGCACTGACAGTACAGCTTAAGGAAGGCTCTGGATATATGTTTATTTCCAGCTTCTAAATGCCGAGCAACTTAAAGAAACAGCCATGACAGGGAAGTCTTTTTGTGGACAGACAGTGGCCCCAGACTGCAAACAGAGGAACGTTTTTACAGTATGCATTTAGTTTTGTGTGTAAACTTTTCACGACCATTTCAGACTAATGGTCTGAGCTGCATTACCTCGGAGGGTATTGTCGTTAAGACTTAACCCACTCTGCTAATAAATTACAGTGATGTAGCAGCTTTTATGTAAAAGGATCCTGAAGTGCTTTACAAACTTTACAGTCCATACATGCATGAATCACTTCACCCACTATTGAAGTATGGCCAGCCCAGGGATGAATTGTGGCAGCTGTTTAACAGCACATAGCAGTACCACACAATGGGTCTAGGAGAGCAAAGACAACATGCTCTCCCAGCGCCAGTCCAAGTAATTCAGAGGGGCACTGGAGAACACCTTCGGAGAGAAAAGGAGGGGTTTCTCCCTCATGGCCCAGTGCAAGTCTTAGTTACTTGACTTTAGTGTTTGGGGTGGGCTCTACCCCTCTGCACAGACACGTCTTGTACCGAATCTTTTGCAAGAAAGTCCTCCGTCCTAACTAAAAAATGACATGTCTGTAAACACACATGTAAGCACGTAAGGTTTTGAAAACATCAAGGAAGTTTGGGTAGGTAGAGTTTTGCTACCCAAGCTGGAGCTTATCAGGATTTAGTGCTGCCTCAGTATGGAAAATACTAAAAATATGCAGTCTTGGTTTAGGCTGTTTTTGCAATTGGGAAACTGAAGGAAAGACATCAGATGCTCTCACAGACCATATCTGTACATCTACTTCAACAGGACCCAGATCTTTAAAGAGTTAGATAGGAAATTAATTTATTTCCCACTCCCTTTCTGGTTACCAGCTGTCCTCCTAACATAAAGTGATGGTCCCCATAAAGGCCTTCTGAAGAAACAAGTAATTTCCTGAATAAATCAAGTTACCCTTTCCTTCTTCCCTTTTTTCTCCCTTCAGTGACTGGTATCTTTGGTGACAATCCTGAGCAGTCTTGTTACCAGCTGCTCTAATCTAGGGCTTTTGTCATTTCACCTTGATATTTCCTTCCTCATTGTTTCGCCTAAGTGCACAAAACAATGCCTACGAGTGCTGTGTGCAGGACTCACAGCAGAAGAATTGTTTACAGTGACACACGTCAAACTAAGGCTGGCTTCTTGCATAGGAATACATTTATTTGTTCCTTGAAAAATATCTTTGAGTTTTTAACTTCTGCAAAACAGGGTGACTTGAAGAATTTATTGTTTCATTTTCCTTTGTCTATATAGATCCATGGAGACCAGTGAAAGTCCTTGTGAATGTGTGGGGTGAAAATAATAGTGACTATTGACTTATACACAGTTGTTTGCACTGGGTATTTATAGAGTTGCTAATTCTTCCCGCTTAATAATGTAATATTTGCATGATCGGAGATCCTAAATATATAGTGTTATGAATTTTGATCCAACAATTCACTGCAGAAATAGTAATTAAGAGGCCTCCATCTTCACGCTTAATGCCTAATTGTAAACTCCCCCTTCCCCCATTAAGATTTCTAACGGGGTTGCTCATATGAGTGTGTGCTACTCACAACCACCGTCGGACCCTTGTAGCCCTGAAACAGACCCTTATAAATAGGAAGCAAATACTTGAAGGAAGGAAGTTGAGTGGGTTCCTTAAGCTGTGAATCAAGCCCACAAAGAGTTAAAGATAAATAAGCATCATAAAGAGTTAAAAATAAATAGCATCACTACCCTAGCTATTTTCTAAAGATTGCTAAAATTCATTCTAAAACAGAATTCCTAAACAGAATTTTACGCATAAAATGCTGTAGATATTGAACCTAGTTTTTGCACATCAACTCTGTGCTGAACTGAATCTTTTTGCTTGTAAATGCACTGAGCCTTAAAAGCAATTTCTGTCATGTCCTCCTTCATATTCCTATCTCTTTCATCACCATCCAAAAGGAAACACTTTAACTTCAGGCAATAAGAAGCTTTTAATTCAGATCTAAGTTTACATGAGCTATCTCCATCGCAGTGCAAAATGTAAAAAAGAAAAAAGTTAAAATCATATTTAAAAATTTAATTAGATAATTTCTGCTGTTTTGCCTTTTCTAAAATATATAATAAAACTTCAATAAATTATATTCTGGGTCATATCAGCATCTTCTCAAGAAAATGAAGTTAAATCTTTATAGTAACCAGCAGCTTAATTTTCATTAGGCTAGCTATTGGATAATTAGTCATGCACCATAAATCAAGTCCCCAAGTCTTCTCCAGGTTTCTTAATTGAAAATTATTGTTTCTTGGCTCTGTGGCTAAATGTGCAGCAAATCTGAGGAGTGATAGATGCTGAATCTAGCACAAACAGTTTGAAACAGTCAGAACTTGATAGATCATTGCCCTGAAGGGGCTTGTAGTAGTGGAGAGACCGTGATTTTCAAAATTAAAGGTTTGTTCTTAAAAATCACAAGTGTAAAAGCTAGCTGTAGTTTACCAAATATGTCCTAACCTTCAGCCACTTTTCCTTTCATTGCTAACTGGATTTCAGTTGTTTTTCTAGCGACAATTGTAACGAGTTTATGTGAATATATTTGAAAAGTTAAAATGTTGGCTTGGAAAGATCCAAACCAAGATTATTTTTGCTCTCTTTTGTTGGTGGTGTTCTTTTTCTGGTAAATCTCATTAACAAATATGGAAGTTGTTTCATTTTTGGCATTTTTAAACACTGAATGAAATGGTGGCAGTCATCTCAGAGCCAATATGAGAGAACAGATGGGCCTGCTACGTATGCCCCAGGTCATAAAATAATTTCAGATATGATGCAATTGTGGCTAAGTAAAAGACTTTTGCAAAGTCAGAAATATATTACTTCACTGAAAGAAGAATTTGTAATTTTTCTTTTGACAGCCTAGCAGACTTTGCACAGAGCTCAGCTCATGTTTGCCATTCTGTAGATAAGGACAGCCACAGGGTTTTCTGCCATTCATTGCTTGCTTGCTCGTGATCCAGTGGCCAAGACCTGAAGATGACCACATCAGGAAACAGTGCAAGATGTTCCTTAAATTTAAATGTGGGAATCAATTGATGGTAGAAATCCAGGCCTAAGATTTTTAGCTGAGAATTTCCAAGACACATTGGCAAATTCATAGTGAAAAACTTTTCACACCTTTCTAGGCTGAGGAACAAATGTAGGCTGGGAGCCGATCAGGGCATTTGTGTGTTGTCAGATACGCCGAGACTCGCGTTACGGTTATACCCAACATCACCCGCTGTAGCCCCTGACGAAGCAAGGCAATGCATTGGCTTCACGGGCAGAGACCACCTCCCAGACCTCGTGCCTGGGTCCTGAGCTGTGGCTGCCCAGGGCTCTTCCCCCGGGACACCCCAGGGGGACCGGTACAAGGTGCTGAGCTGATGGGTGCAGCACCCAGCACAAGCTCCACACGGACGTCCTGTACGGATATGCTGTCATGCATTACAGACTTTTTTCTGCTGGCAAGGTTCATCTGCTTCCAAGATCAGCTTTGTACTGCAAGTTCCAGGAATTTTCTGTGTGTGTAATAGCTTTATAGATGTGCTACTTGTATACATCTTAGGAAAAATTCCTCAAAAAAGGCAGGGGTGAAAGATGAGTAATAAAACTCTAAGGAGGGGGGGATTTAAAAGAGCACGTTGTCAACTGGGAGAAAGTTTATTAAAGTATATAATCAAATAATTATTGTATTTGTAGACCATGTTCTTTTCAGGGACCTGAAACGACTGTACACAATCTTATTTTTGTAAAGATTTATTCTTGGAAGGGAAAGTCATTTGCCTAAGGGATATATTGATTTCATTCAGCTGTCACCATCCTTTTGTAAGATGTTACGGACGGAAAGCCAAATTCAGGCCTAGATCTGTTCAACTTTATTTTATTTCTGCATTGTACCAAATCTAAATATGGTGCCGTGATAGAGAATTGTTTTCCGGTCGATTATTCCAGCTTCACACCGAACCAGACTGCAGCACCGGCTGAGTGAGGAGGGGTAGAGGGCTGGGGGAGACGGCAGAGGAGGAGCGAGCTGCGCCCGAGCGCGAGTCTGAAGCTTTGCTCCGGGGAAGGCAACTCCCTCCTGCTGGGAGCGCCGGCGAGGGGCTTCGCACGAGCCTCGCGGTGGGAAAGGGAAGGCCGCCGGAGCTGGCGGAGACTGTGCCTTTCATAAGCAGTGCCGTCGCTCGCACACAGCGCCGCGACGCGCAGCGCGGGCCGTGCGTTGGGCTGCTTTCTGATGCGCAGAGGTGCGAGCTGTAGCTCCCTAAAGCACGGGCTCTGTGGAGTCGTAGATTACGAAGCTGGAAGAGACCATTCCGTGCACCTCCTGCCTAAAACAGGCCGTGGCACTTGCCTGGGTTAATTAACAAGAGCTGAGGCGTCAGCAGCGACGTACGACCTCCACCAGCACCGAGGGATGCGCTTGTGCCGAAGCCACGCGCGCTTGCCTGGCCGTAGTCGCTCTGTAACGGGGACCGCGCAGCTCGGTGGCTTCCTGCTCACAACCTTGAGGGCCGGAGGCACTTTGTGTCCCTCTGGCCTGGCGGGAGCAACTAAATATTGTTTCCGAGCGCTGGACAGATGCGGATTTACCCTATGGATAGGTGGGCTGAGACAAAAGTGTGGAGATCAGGATCCTGACTCCACCAAGGTTTACGAGAGATATGGGGACTTGTTTTTACACAGAATCATGGGCAGAGTTTGTGGCAGGATCCCTTGTCAAATAAAATCTTGCAAGCTATTTTTGTCAGGTTTTCACTCAAAACTGTAGAAAAAGCACATCATCAGTTGTTCTTAGCATGTTTCTCATTTGCGTTTATGCAAACAATTTTTCTGGCTAGTGTGATTTACACCTGAGTTAAAACATACTAACGTTGTCGGTTTAGTCTGGCTTTTAGAACTGGCAGAAATAGATCCAAATTCAGAGCTGAAATGCCCCCTGCTCTCCCACCCTTATTACAGACACACACACACACACACAAACGGAATAACTGAGGTCTAAGATTATATTTTAGTTGCTACTCAGCTGCTATGAGCTTCATCTCCATGATACTAAAACGTCAGGAGTACCAATCATATTTTCTTAAGGCACAAAGTACGAACACACCGTGTAGTTTTTATTGTAGGGTTTTTTATTGTCAAGATGCAAAGTGTGTATGTTGTATTTCACTGATATTTTACACCACCATACGCAGATTAAAATAAGATAACATCTTTTTACTCCCTCAGGCCTCATCCTACAGTCAGAATGGGAGCTTGTGTACACAGAACAAAAAGGTGTGAGACTGAAATGGTAGGCTTATGCCATTAAAATGAAAAAAGGTCGTAAAATAGTGTAGTTGTTCATCACAAGGCGTGAACTCGTCTTCACTCCGTATATCCAGGTAGATTTTCTTATTAGTGTAATATATACGATGTGAGCAGCAACTAGTGGACAGATGAATTCGAATGGGGATGTGTGCTCCGTGTAAGGAAGAGGCAACGCTTACTCAAATGCTGTTAAAACTCCCTCATTTACAGCTCCTGCAGATGAAACATGCAGCAGATTGCCTGTAACCATAGCAATTGGCTCCGACATGAAAGATCTCCAGCATAGAGGTAGTGGCAATGGCAGAAGCAGTGTGGAAGATGAAGGTGTACAGACAGGGGCAGTACCGGGTGGAAGTGAACTACTACATGAGTTGAAGGCGAGGTGCCCGAGATGGATTCGGGTTGATGTGTGAGTTTGATGGGAAGGTTTGGGCTGGCGAGGCGAGCTGGCGGTAAGGCAGGGAAGGCTGAAGAGAAGGCAGAGCTTTTGGTGCTAGCATGGTGTAGAGGACAAAATCAGAATAGTGCTGGCACGGAGTACGGGCGAAACTGCTGCTGGAGGCTGCTGCCTCGCAGGTTCTTGTCTTTCAGCCATGAGGGGCGATGAGGATGGCTGGATTTCAGGGATCTTCATGAGCCACAGTGTCCCACTTAGCTCTTGGAAAGAAGCCCTGAAAGTTGTTAGCTCTTGGTGATGGGTCATCATGGTGTGATTCCTGGTGCTGAGCTGCAGCACTCAGAAAGATGTGGATATTCCATACCCCAAGGCACTGCCAGAGGTGCAGGCCTGCAGTTTCAAGATGTGGCAGTGCTAGTACCACTAGTAAGAGATGGGGAGGAAACAGTTCCTAAAATATTCAATTGCCTTGAGTTATAAGCATTGGTATAAATAAAATACCTGAGACATTTACTTTAAGATTTTTCTTGGTCTCCATTTTTGAAGCAATTTTTTTGCAAATATATAAAAGTTGTTACCTCTTACTACTTATGACAAACTTAAAGGGAACCAGTTCTAAGAACAAAGACCCTTATACAGTAACCCACAGAACCGTGGATGTGATTAGTTTTTATATTATACTACTGCTACTAATGATGATCAAATTGGCTTATGAGTCCCAGAGAAAAAGAATCTATTTACGGGAAGTAAACCACATCAATAAACTAGGGACTGCAGATCAGGAAAAGTTAATTGTCTAAACTCTTTAACTTCATATATACATCTATGCCCAACGAATTTATGAATTCATTAAAAAAATTTGGACCAAACCACTAAAGACTTCTACCCATTCAGGTCATTGCTGTCATCATTTCTCCATAAAGTCTTGTTGAGTTTTGACTGGAAAAACATCTTGCTAAAAGGTCTTCGGTCTAAATCTCTCTGATTAGGGATAACTTCATCTGAGCAACTGGAATTACACGTGGTAAGAGCACAGAGTGAGGAATCCAGCAGCGAGAGTCCCTGGTTGCAGTACTACTCCAGGGCTGAGCCGGCTTCCCGAGGAAGCTCCCAGCTCCCACACCACAGCCTGTAAATTTACCACATTGTGCAGAATACATAACCCCCTTGGTCTCCCTCACGCTGCCTTTCCACTACTTTTTCTTTGCTTATAAAAGTTATTTTTGGTTAGCCAGGCACTTCTTTACAGAAGGCGTAGTAAACATAAGATTTATACAGCTATGTGTCATCTTTAAATCTACTCAACTCCCTGGGTAAAAAACGGGATCACAGCAGTGAACATTTTAATAAACAAGCAAAGACATTTTACAAAAAAAAGCGAGCAGATAGAAAAAAGATGTTACAGTTCAACGCCTCCTATCTAGGCTACAGAAATGAGGCTGAGGCTTGTATACATGTTCCCATTTTGGAATGTTTTCTGACAGTGTTTGGTCCTGGATTAGAGCTGTAGATGATCAGCTCTAATTCATCGTTTCACTCTTCTGATTTTGAAGCAATCAGAAACTCGCGAAGCCAGCTGACTTTGCAGGATTTGGGGACTAAAATCTGATTAAACAAGGCTGCTGGATATTATCCACTGTCAAATCACTGGTTCATCTTTTCAGTGTATCTTTAGGAGCATATGATTGCCCTGAGATGTCTGCTGAGAGAGAGGTGTTCTTTTACAACTAAGGATTAGCTGGCACTGTTATTGCTAGTGTCTGGCAAAGTTTCACTTTCTGCTATGATTTGTGTTTCTAAATTAAGTTTGGTGTGGTGCTAGCAGCTTGCAATAAGCACCAGTTATAGGTTCTGATAAAAAAAAAAACAACAAAACTAGAAATCTAAACTACAGTCTGGACTACCAGTTAAAGATTTATTCCAAAGTTCATCTACACCTACAATGTACCTCAGCCCTAAGCTAGACAACACCTTTTTACACCGTCACTTTGCAAATATAGATGGTCCTCAGATGCTTAGATTTTAACATCTGCTAAATATGGTTAACATCACTGTCAAATTGAAATGAGTCTTCAGCGATTGGGTCCAAGTCTGCACTCATCAACTGTCTAATTTGGTAATGGTAACTTCAGCAGAAGCAGAATCAAGACTGATAATTTCTCCCATATCAAATTTATGTATGTTGTAATGTAATGAAAATATTCCCGAAGGATATTTCCTTTGCTGTGTATAGCACACAATACCAGGTGAACACATTTCTTACCCCTTTTTGTATTTTAGCTACTGATATTACAGTGTCATTGGGAAATGCACTGCCTTATATAGGTACAAGGTACCTTGAAAGTTTTTTACTGTCTTGTAAAATGTAAGTATATATTTAATCCTAACTATTGCAAATACTACGCCAATCTTCCTCCCAAAACACTTTGCTATAAAAATGCATTCTATCTATCTGGAACATTACAAGCTAAACTAAAAGTTTTCATTTAAATACTGTGATTCTAGACAGATCTGAAAGGTATTCAAATTCTTTAAAGGTGTTTAGGACGCCAGTATTTAGAGATTAGGCGTCCGCCAGATACTGCAGTTCTCTGGTAGAAGGGGTAACTACCAACAGGAAAAAAAGGCAAAGCTTTTCTGCAAGATATGGGTTACTTTTAATATCTGTGGGGGCATCAATTTTCCACTCTCAGGTCAAACTGTAGTCAACGCTGATGTCAGCCCACGCAAGCACATATCAATAACGACAGTACGCCTCAGCCGTCAGTGCTCTTACCTCTTGGCTAGAAGGTCGTAAGTTTAAGTCTCCTACCAGGACTTGGGCTGATTCTTAATGCTGACACGGCAGTACAACGCCAGGGAGGTGTTGAACTGTTTGAGGTGCTGTCCTTCATGAGATGAGATGTTAATCCAAAATCCCTTTCGCCTGTCCCTGCTGCCTGTCTAGGCAATATCACCATGGCACTTTTGTGAAAAGAGGCTGGCTAAGCCTCCTTCCCAGCCAAAACTCCCTGCCACACAAGGCAGCGCAAAAGCCATTGTGTTATTGCATCACCATTACTGTATTTAGTTAAGTACAATGGAAACATTGTCAAGCATTTTAGGATACACAGGATACGAAGGGCCTGATGCAAAAGCCAAAATCTAATGCAGTTTTCTAATTTCTATTGTTTATCGTGTCTCTGTACACAGGCACACAAACACATTAGATGTATATTTAGAAAGTGGGGCTCTGTTAAAAATTACATTCAGCTTGCACCCATTCCATTTATATTATGTTGAGCAATTATATTCCTTCCCTCAAACTGATTTTTTACCATTTTGAAATAAGAACTCTGCATTTAATATCAGACATTCTTTAATAAAGAACCATATTGTTTAGCTTGTCATGATATAGAGTTGCTTTTCCATAAGTACATTAAGCATGGGTACTCAGGGGATATCTTCTTCAAAGCAAGTGGAAATTCTGGGAAGAAACGTGTTATAACAACTACGTCTATGGTTAAAAACGAGAAGTAGTAGAAAGCTTGGATGTTCTCTGAGGAATAGGGTGCTATATGTAGCATTGTGGAAATGGCATCTGAGGATGGTTATGGACTAAGACGACTGCATGCTCCATTTTATTTAATTTAATTTCACTTTATCTTATTTTACTTCATTTTCCCTGGCACATTGACTAGAGCCAGAGTGTTAAATGTTCATTTTATTTACAGTACGCTATGGAAAAATGCACGTGTATGTGACACGAACCTTAGGAACGCCACATAAAGAGTTAATATGCAAAAGGTCATTAGGAAGCTATGAGTTTGGGTGCAAAACAGAACAATGAAAGAATTTTCTTCCCTCCTCAAATTATAATCCCTATGATCTTCTGAAATCAAAGTATCTATTTAAAAAAAAAATAAACCAGGGAGTAAAACTTCAAAATAATGCAATTCCCCTTTTTTAAACCACTTTGCATAATATAAAGTGCTTAAACTCTTTTTGCAGCAGTCCTGCTGGCTTTCTGTTGCTTGATATTCTGACCATTTTTGAACCCTTGAACTCTGACAGAGAGGAGGGACTTGGAGAGGTTGTCATCTGATCTATGTGAGGAGGCAAAAGGAATAGCTTTCTCTTTAATAGCACTCTTTTCTGCTTAACAGTTGGTGGGAGATTAAAATGATCTAGGTGGATAAGGCAGGTTAAAGGTCAAGGGACACCACAACTCCCCCTCTCCCCCACATGTCAAAATATAGACAGGTCGTTAGAAGTTAAAATTTTATGCCCCTTTCCCAAATATTTCAGTCTATTTATGCACTAATTTTTATTGTAAATTCCTGTTCTTGAGGGGGACTGGACCCCTACTAGGCTACTGTCCAGCCCGTATAGTCGTCAGGTGCTGACATTCTGAGTTTCAGCCATATTAATTGCTGGATAAAGGCTATAATCCCCTCTCTTTGAAGCCCAAGACTGATTTTTAGGCAGTACTTCAAAAGCAGCACACAACTGAAGAGGCATATTTCCTACTAGCACTGAATCAACATGATTTACTCTGTTTGCATTGGTCTACATACGCCTTGCATATTTGGCTGCACAACAAAAAGGTGTGAGTTGGCTGTAATATAGTCTAAGGAGAGGTTTTTACTATCCTGAAGTTGATATATGACCTCATCTGAGACATACCGTTCCAGATCTTTGCTTTAAGCATCATTAGGAAAGTATAAACTCCTGTATCATGCTTTTGTTACCAATGAAAAATCTTGCCTTATGTTGCTAGAATTTTTTTCTCCCCGCAACATCATATTAAAACTATAATTTAGAGTGAGGCTGATTCTTAAGCCGCAAATAAATAAGGCCTGTGTTTTGAAAAAGCAAACCTTTTCGAAACACAGATTTTAATATCTTAAATACTGCAGCTTCTTAATTAAATGAAGCTGTGATCCAGCAGCAAATATCCATTATTAAGAATAAATAAACATACTGTTTAGCTTGTTTTTGCAAAAAGGAAGTGGTGAAGAGGTCTTTTAATCGTAAATAAATTTCTAGCAACTGCAGAACTCGTGGCTCGGTGTCGGGGTGTACTTCACTTCTGGCTGTGCCTCTTTTTGTGGCGGGGTGTACTTGGCTTCTGGCTGGCTGTCCGCAGAGCCGCACTATAGGGACTTTCTCATCCAGGATTTGCCAAGTATACTTAGTGCTATGTTTGAGAAAGATTAACAATATTTCAGATCAAAGGAGAATCCTGCTGCACGGTCTTACAAGATTGTCATTCACTCCCATTATGGCTCATTTGCACAAGATTTTCATGTAATATGAGCCATTGTTTTGATGGCAGTGATTTGACATAAGGACGGGGCCAAAATACACCTCAGAGCCCCACTCCGGCAGGCTGGGGGGTAGCCAGGGCGCAAAGAACTTTGTCATAAAATGACAAAATCATAAAATGCAACTTTGTCTCAGTTATATTAAAGCCTTTATTAGGTGGAAAACTTTTGAATGAGCATTGATTCGAGGAAAAAACCTAACAATGACCATTTTTATTAGAGCATAGGCGCTGTTTTAACTAGCGAAAGTTTGGGTTAATATGAAATGTAAACACCACATTTGGAGTAATTTAGGTCAGCCAGGTCTTCTGATGGCTTGTTCGTTACTTTGAAATACTGAGTTTGTTTTAAGATGTTTCACAAAAGTTGGAGAGCCCTGCACCAGGAGTGACATACAAGAAATGTATTTATCCCAATATTTATAGTTTAACCTAGTAGCTTCATTTTAAGGATAAGTTTTCCGCATGGATGCTTTGCAGACACTTTAAAATGCAGATGCATTTGACTAGTGCAAAACAGAAATCAATAAAATTTATTAGAGAAGAAAAGCAACGTGTATCAATTTTCCTCAAGTCCTGCCTCTCAAGTAACAGCTTTTTGGGTAAATTTCGATCCTATGGTAAATGAGTGTTAAACTTTACAAACTTTATGGAGCTGTTTTTTAGAGTCTGATTTAAAGCCACAAGTCATATCGGGACAAAGCCTGTTGCTTTGGCTTTAATACACCCTGTTGGGCTTAGGTAGCACAGGAAGCTCAGTGCAGGAGCTGATCCGGGATGTCTCAGGCCCAATCCTGTAATTCCTGCTCGGGCCGAACTCGCACTGGCTTCAGACAAGGACTGCAGGATGCCCATTCTTTCCCGCCCAGCTAAACTCCTTAGGTGCAATTATGCAAGCTAAACACAAAATTTCAGCTGTAACTGTAAGTTTCCTGGTTTTCTGTGGGTCTAAATTGTCATTAAGATTTTTACCACCATTTTCTTCTCTCTGTTTTGAGGCGTGGTAGCTCTTTTGCCAACAGTGGGGGAAAAAGAGAAAATCATTAAAAATGTGAATGCATGAGAAGAGGTAGCACATTATATAGGGATTTAGAAAACAATTTAATTCAAAGAACTAACGGTGTCTTTAAAGCTGTTGCTATGCGTGTGGAGGTATAATGCTAATGCATGCATACATAAAGCTCTAAAGAAAAGTTATTGTGCAGAAGATTGTTTTAAGATGTAAACGGTACGTTCTTCTCCTTTCTGTTTTTTGGGTATAGTTAGTTAATACTTTATTATGGAAAAAACACCTGAAATAATTAGTTATAAACTGCCAAGAGTATGTTAGAGAGAAAGAATCGTTGAAGAATACCACCACAGCGGTATGTTTCAAATTGTTTTCACACTTTGTATTGCAAGTTACGCTTAAATACATCTGGTGCGCTTTTAAAACAAAAATAACTAAAATATCCTAATACGAAAACGTGCGACGGAAGGAACCTTGTGGCTGGGTTATGAAGCCTTGGTAAACGGGCTGTAAAGTGGAAACAGCGAAAAACATTTCGCTTGGGCGACGGTAGCTGGCATCTCCCTCCTAGTCTGCCACCGAGAAGATTTATTTCAGGAAGCTCGCCGCGCGCTGTGGAAGGTAGCATCTCCATGTCAGCAATTCCACCGGCGTTTCATGGAAAGCTTAAAAATCCGGACGCGGAGCGGGGAGGTCGGGGGGCTCGAGCCCGCCGGGGCGCGCGGGCGGAATCCGCGAGCAACAGCGCCCCCTGCGCCTGAGCCCCCCGGTTATTGAAACCAGGCTCGGCCCCTTGCACCGGGCGCCTTTTAATTGCAATTACTGTTGTTTTCAGCCGCTGGTAGGTATAGCTGGGGGCGGGGGAGGGGTGAGAACATTCGGGTATATTTTTCAGCGGTTTCTAACTTCACCTGGTAGCTTCAGCAGCCTTAGGTACAAAAATTACGGTAATACAGATTTTAAAGTTACCTCGAACAAACGAGCGCAGAATCGCAGCAAAGATGTTGCGCTTTCGAATTCCCTTCAGCGCCATTTAGATGGACGGCACGTCATTAACAGTGAAGCGTATCACTGTTTGGAATTTTGTTTTAGTACAGGTTTGTGGCATTATTTCACTAATTCTTCACTCTTCAAATAGTAGATGCGGCATCAGAACTACACGTTTCTTTTAGTGCTTAAAGACATTTTCTGGGGAGTTTCCAGACAGGAGTAGTAAAGCCAGGGACAGTATGCAGGACAGTATTTCAGGATTTGTTAGACATAATGATCATTTTAAATTAGGGAGCTAACTAGTTTTGCAGGGCTCAAAATAGAATTCTGCAAGCAAGTAATTATTATAAAAATGGGTTACTTTGAAATAAGTGGTTTATGTTCTTACAATAATAAATGGAAGACAAGTCCTGTGTGAAAATTTCTTGCATAATATTTCTTGATGATCAAAAAGAACAAAAAATAATTTCTATTTGCTATTTATAAAAGCAATTAGTACAGCTGAGATGCTAATTAAGCTCATAATATTCTTCACTTATTCCTATAAAAGGCACAAGATGAGCCGTCAAAAAAAAAATCATAACATAAACAATATACTCCTCTTAAAGTAAATGCAGCAATTTTAGATATTTTCCACTGGAAATTTCTTTCTTCAAACCAGAAGCAATGAAATTTTAGAGCGCTATATATATATTATATAGCGATGAAGTATGGAAAAGTAGCAGGATACTTTGAATTTTAAAAAAAATATATCTTTTCAGTTCTTTGGTAGGGATAATTTAATTCTTCTTTGCTATTTCTCATCGCTTCCTTAGTCAATAAGTCCTTATCTTTAGTATGAAAGTAGCTCCTAATAACAAATTTTGTGTCCGAAACGTGAGTTCAGGGTTATTTCTACATGGATTGCAATTTATGGACTGAAAGAAAAAAAATGAGTGAATGGTATGGAAACTATTATAAAGGACTCATTTTATAAAATTAAAGTAGTAAATTTAACATTAAAGAGTGGTATTCTCTTGCTTTAATAGAATATAAACAGAAATACATTTACAACATGATATTAATGTGACAAAATATACTTCTAAAATTTACTCATTTAAGAAAGGCAAACTGTCTTTCTCACAGCAACTAAGGGGCAGCAGAAAGTCTAAAATCATATTGCTTCCGCATACGAACCAAATACTTTTAAAGGAAATTCAAAGACGTATCTGAACTTTAATGTAAGCTTAGATTATTGACATGAAAGGGGTTTAACAATCAGAAAACAATAGTTCTTTGTTACATGTCTGCTTTTAAGCAATTTAAGGCGCTGCTTGGAAAGATATGAAGTCTCACGAAATTTTCAAAGACGAAGCACTAATGGCTCTTAGTATCACTGTGTTCATTTTAAGAGCAAATTAAAAGAGTGAAAGAACGGTGCAAATAATTGTTTCATATGTTCTTTGCTTGTGACTGCTGTAATCATCCGGGCTGATTTACAAATGTAGACTTGAAGGTTTCTCAGCTTCCTGCAGTGTAGAAGACTGTTACTTTGGCACTCACACTCATGCCCTTGTAATCACCACTCAAAACTGTGCCCTGGTACTTCCAATTCCCAGTCTCTTGATTGAACACCTCATTCTGTGCTAACAAGGTGTCCAAGGTATTTGAACAGGGGCTGCAGTCAGAAAATTGTTAATGGTTTCACTCATTAAGAGTTGCACTAGTTTTGGTAAATTGGTAACTGTCTAAATTGCAAGTTGATTTTTTCCTTCATTTTAAAGAATGATGCTAAAATTTGAGGCCAGGAACACTAACAACTACAAAACCCCAGAAGGGTGCTTAAATCACTGTATTTGTATTAAAGCAAAGGGTTTTCATAGCAGAAAGGATATTATTTTATTTTTGAGATCATGTTTTAAAATTATTGAGAAATGCAAAAACAAATATTAAATGTAAGCCTAAAGACAGAAAACATACAAAAAGGGAATAGTGAACTGTGAAACAGCCTGAAGATCTTAAAGAAATTATTTAGGAAGCAAAGCTGATATTAAAATTACAAACGAAAAAGTCAGAAAGAATTCACCTTGGGCCTGGATGCACTTTTGGGTAATTGGGAAGAAATTCTTTAAAATAAAAGGATTTATAGCTGTAGGAATCTGTAGTATATGTACCTGAAAACAGGCCCTAGCTGTCCTAAATATTTTTTCACTATAGTGCAAGCTAAGCAGAAAGGAAGCCAAGATCAATGGGCCTGATCCTGCAATCCATGCTTAAATAAGAAACTTTTCCTTTTTCACTTGTCTGTCTTGCATGAGTGCAGCATTTAGGAAGAAATGTATTTCCTGCAAAAATGCAATAAACAATGGTTAAAATCCATTAAAAAAACGGTAGGTAAGGGATTTTTCTAGTTGTATTCCCCCGTCATCTGGGATCACTGAGTTACTTTCTTGAGCTATGGAATATTAAAGCAGGGAGTAGGTTCTGTTTTCAGACAACAATTTACACCTGAAGCAACTTCTCTGATTTCTCTGAGAGAAGAATATTCCCCATGGAAATTTAATTTTTTGGAGTGAAAAGAAAGAACTTTTCTAAAAAAAGTGGAAAAGAATGGTTTGCAGGTTTTTATTTAATCCACTAGAAGTTTCAGCCATCCCTAAAAACTTGCAATCTACTCATTTAAAAGGGGGATTAAAATTCAGTGAGTCACCCTATGCTGTGTGTTTTGGCCAGGTTTTGTGGTTTTTCAATTACATATATCTATCTTTAAAAATGCTTCTCTCTTCTCTGTGGCTGTGAAGGATGCACGCACAAATGAAGGGAAACTATAAAGGAAACGCTAACACTGGCCACACAGAAAACACTTTCAAAAGCACACTATAAACAAACTGGGAAGAGATTTTTTTCCCCCTGTTGTTTTTCTTGCATTAATTTTAAATATTCTTTGTAACTTTAGAAAGCAAACTGCTTTCTGGCAAAAGCGTGGATAATATCCTTGTGGTAGGTGGTTTGAGCTTGTTCTTCACCGAACAACTATATGCTTTAATAAAAATCATATAGGCAAATGTAAAAATAATATTGTAAATATTTTGCCAGATTTGAAATATGATATGATTTGGCCTTCACGGAAATTTTCTAACCAGCAGGAAATACTCATCTGATTTTGTTAGAGCAGAATCTCTCTCATACAGCTCCTTTAACGAATGCTCTTTCATAAAGTTATGCTAGCCACATAATTTGTCTCTCAGCTGGCTGGGATATCTCTCCAAGGTACACAGATCTTTTTCATGATGGAAAAAAAAAATGCAAGCAAAAGAGCAAAATGAAAGCATTATTTACAATGCTGGTATAGTTTGCTTAGAAATATGCTGTGACTAAGCATGTAAATGTGAGCTGTTGAACAGAACACACTTTTTGAACATTATAGGAGTGGAGCACATATCTGTGTTTTACATTCGTTCCCATCTTTATTTGGATTCATGATTTTAAACACTTTTTGGCATTTGTATTTAATCAAGAACGGAAATTATGTTGATGTCTCAAAAGCAAAAGGCCTATTAATATGGTCTATGTATAAGTTTTCTTTCGTGTGCCCATTTCACTCTTCTCTGACTGCAGTTGCAGAGGGAGTGGATAAATAATTTTTGGAAGGAAGGTCTGTTTGAATTTTGATGTGTGATCGGTGTATTTCTGAACTAGACAGTGGAGGGTTTTTTTCCTTTTAGTAGTTAAGTCATGCCTCTGGAACTGATTGCAAAGATAAAACCCCATCTGTATAAATTGAAAACTTTTCTTTTTGAACTGGAAGTTGAATGCAGACCATGACTTTTCCATAGAAAAATTACAGAAATAATGGCCCCTGGCTGTGGAGGCATTTTTTTGTTTTTCATGAATCAGGCACAAAGTTATTTAAATTAATTCTGGTCTCATCACCCTAATAGAATATCATTACTGATCTTTATAAAAAATATTAGAAATCAGCAGTGTGTGGATGTAATAGCAATAGCTGTTTGACCAACTTCCCCAAACAATCTTTTCTTTATTGAAAAGCAAGACTACTGATGACAATGCTCACTCATGATGCGCATACTTTGTGCGTTTCACACATTATCTTTTTATGTTAATTGCATGTATCAAAAGTACTAATTACTCTATTGCTTCACGATCAATACAAGGTCATTTATTTACTGTCTTTTGAAAACTGTCATTAAAGGAAAAATCAGAAGATGAAATTTTCTTCATGAAAAAGAAACTCTGTAAATATTTCCGTATAATTTAAAAATATATGACAAAATACAAGTTTTAACTCCCAAACTTAGTCTATAGATATGCACCACCCTAGAAGGTTCTGCTCTTTGGATTGGGTCCACTATGTACTCATGTATGTTTGCGTGGACTGCAAGGAAAGAGACTTAATTTCTCTGTGGCCGTGCTGCCTAGCAGAATACAGGATTTCAGGTACCACAGTTGCAGCACATGAAGTGCTAATACTCGTATAAATGTGGATATTTTACTAATAGTTCCTTTCCCCCTGCCCGACGCTGACACCTCTGTCCTTCCTCAGTTCCTGTTCCAAATGTGTGGAACGTCCCTGAAATGAGGACCCTTCTTCCCCTGAGCTTTCTGGGTTGGTCCCTTTGCCAGGGGAGGAGAAAGCTTGGTGTTGTGTGAACCAGCGGATCCATCCCAGGCTTGGCACACTCTCCAGTGGCCGTTTTGTGCCTACTAGTTAGTGTGCATGGGCTTTCTACACAGCTCATCTCTGCCTTGATTAGGTGAGAGGCAGACTGTGGTGGTCCCAGGTGTATCCTGCCCTGTGAAATGACATTGATCTAAAATAAGGGCAGAATCTGCACTTTAAAGACACTCCAGAATGGAAAAGGCTGGTGCCTTACCTTAACAGTGAATGCAGCAGCTGAAAGATAGCCAGTGTGCCATCCTAGCACTGCCAAAAGATAGGACATTCTTTCTGACAGGCATCAGTTCTGCAGCGATTTGTCACTGACCTGAGCAGAAAGAGAACTGAGGTCTTCTTCAGAGGCTCCACTCATCTGTTCATCCCACAGCTCAGCAGCATGCTCCTCCCCGCCAGCTCTGCCGGCGACATGTGTGCCGAGACGAGAGCGTTTCCCAGGCGCCGGCACAGAGAGGAGCAGGAACAACGGGGCTGGGATGAAGGTGAGGATGAGAGGGCTTCTTGCCACTAAGAGGAAGCACCTTTCAAAACTTCTCCATGACTCCTGTGCAGCACAAGATAAAAAGGGCTGAGGAGACTAGTGAGGAGAGTTTCAGTGGAGAGTAGATGGTTCTACTGTGCCTAAGACCAATCCTTAAGAAGGAAGTCTACTAAGCATTTAGGTTCAGCATTATCCTCACTCTTGCTACACAGGGAGAGTAAATTGATCGCTCCAATCCTCCCTTTATTCCAATATCATGTTTCTCTGCACTTCCTGTCTTACTCATCACTTTGTACCTGGTGGTCCATACACAACACTCAACATGTGCTCTGTAAAAACAGATCACAAAAGACAAAGTGGATTTAAATAGGTGCAGTGACTTTTTTAACCTTTGATGGGATCTTCTTGACTGTGTTCAAAACCTCCATTTTCCAACTGGAATTAATGGTGGTAATGGAATTAGTTACAGAGGAAAAGTCTTACATGAGTGAGAGTGTTATTCAAAACTATCTGTGTTTTCCGTGTTGGTTGTTTATTTCTAGAGTTGTTTTTTTTTTTTTCTTGTAATATTGAAGAGGTGGGCATGATATTGCATGACAGGAATACCTAGTCCATCAAGAGTATTCATGAAAACCTTTACAGCAACTTGCTGAGCCATGGCAGTTTCTTTGACCCAGACCACAGTGACTAATAAGTTCAACATAATATGTAAACAATGAGTTATCTGCATAAGACTGGAAAGACACCATTTGGATAGATGGGAAATAGCCCAGCACTGTCATAGTCCATTTTTACCCCATGTAGTTCTTAAATTATGTACATTTTACACAAGCAAGGTCTTTCCCAATCCCTGACGAACCCATCTTCAAACTTAGGTGGAAAAGAGGGATGGGTCTTTTGGAAGATTTTGGGGAGTCAGGACCACTTCAGCTATATGATTAAGTTTTGTTGGCTGTCAGGATGATGAGTATCAGTATAAGGATTTTCTCTAATCAGAGAAACTGAGGTTCAGAGTGGCATGGGCAGCGGTGTTGTCCAAGAGGACTCTGAAGTGGCTCAGGAATCGACATTCCTGTCCTCACACTCCTAGAGGTGCACCATTGCCTTTCTGAAAAATATCTACCAGAAGGGCTTAGTGTAAATTATTCTCTGGAGGGAGTGGCGGAGTCAAGGATGTCTTTGCTATTGATGAATGTGCTGACTGAAAATACGGGAAATTTTACTGATTTTCCTGGATGCCTCTCAAGGCACTTTTATGGTTCCTCAGGTTTCTGTGTCTACATTCTTAACATTGCTCTGTCCCAGTTTTAATCAGCATCTATTTTTGGTTGAAAATGTGCCTCACTTCCTTCTGATGTAGCAAAACAGAGCTTGACTATTAACTAGAGCTTCCTGCCTTGCTCTTGGTTTTCTCAGGTTTCTCAAAGTGCACTCAAATAAGCGCCAGATCAGTGTTTGTACCTTGGTGCTGCTCTGTGCATGTCATGAGTCTTTGGACTTCCACAAAAAAGATGAGCTTGGGACTGGTCCTGGGAATAGGCAAAGAAAGAGTTGTTTTGGCCACTGCTGCAGAGAGCAAGGGAAGGGCCATGATACTGGGGCACACAGTGCCGATGATGTGGAGAGCCGGCTCTGAGGAAGGGATAAGGTTGTTGCTGCCTCTGTCTTCTTAGCTGCCTTAGCATCAGCAGGTGCAGGAAGCCTCCTGGTCCATGTCTTCCTTCATTGCTGTTCTTCTGTGCTTTTGAACCCCACTCTTTTCTTGGACTGAGCCCTGTTTATGTTGCTAAACTGCCTTGAACTTAACCTGCCCATGCTCCTTATTGAGTGTGACCTAAAAACCTTCAGTAAGCCTGAAAGCTTATTGCTAAGGTGCTGTATAATTTGCTTTGAACACAAATTTTGTTTGCTCTTGTGCTCTACCTCTCCTTAATGTATACACCCTTCAAATTCTACTGCCTCTAGTCTATCTTTGGCCAACATGTACCTAAGATTATTTTAAAAAATTTCTCTCTATTGTGAAATAGAATAACAGAAAACTTCTGTGAAATAATTTGTCTCTATCTGGTATCAGTGACAGAGCTCCCAACTTGAGTTAGCTAAGATCTTTTGTTGATTTCCTCTTCTGGTAATATAAATGCCATGTTTTTTCATTAGCAGATACATTTTTGTGAAAATGGGTTTACACGTTATAGCTGAAATGAATAAAAAAGGAGACGATGTCATTTAGGAAAAGTGTGACTACGTGGGTACAGAAAATATTTGAATTTCTGCAATCTTGAGAAGACATAAACCTGGAATGTATTTATTGGTGCATCCCAGATAAGCAATTTCTATTGTGATGTGTTCTTTCAGAGACTGTACTATGGAAAATTGAGAATAATGGGCCGTGTCATGCCTTCAGTCCATGTGCAGAACTCACAGTGATGTCAATAGGAGCTCCCTTCACAAGCCGAGGCCTATATATGACCCGTAGAGTCACTCCTAGATCTTTTCCATACATAACTACAAAATTAATGGAGCATTGTAATCCATTTTGAGATCTAATGAAATACACCATGATTTAAATTGCAATTAAACAGAGAGATGTCAATAGGCATTGATGAGTTTCCACATGAAGAGAACAACATTCCTGCTACAAACTTACAGCTTTTGAGGGGTAATGGCTCATAGACTCTAAAAACACATTTACTCAGAGCGTTATTGATTAAACATCTCAGGAGCCTTAAACATGTGAATTATATCTTTAGTTGTAAGACATAATTTGTACATCCAAGACTGGATTCAGTCCGGAAAGATCACAGAATCCCATGTGATAAAATCCAGCATTTCTTAATTGCCTACATTTAAAAATAGAAAACCATAACATTGCTAAATTATGCTTTTATAGCAGGAGGAGGTTGGAAGATTGTAGAGCTCAGGTGATTCACAAAGATGTCTATTTAAAATTCATATACTTGATGACGTTTCATTTGTCCATGGCTTTTAAAATTATTTAATGTGATAAACTATTCTGGGGTTGTGTTTGTGTGAGAAATGTCATGAAATCATTAGGGCCTGTGTATTTCACAGCACAGACAGACCAAATTTCATTACAACAGTGTTTAAACTCTACAGCAGGACTTTTGAATCCCGCAGTAATATTAATCTTCTAGTGCTCTGAAATATTTCATCCCCTGTTTCCGACCCTCATGAAAATACACACAGAGCTGTGGCTTATCTTTGAAATTACCCATTGACATAAAATATGAGGACTATTATTTTCAACTGTGTTTCAAGGAAGTGTTTTCCAGTATGCTTACTAGGCAGAACAGTTCTGGTCTTCAGGCAAGAGCTCCCGTTACCATGCCCAGAAGTTGAGGTCCTTGCTCGCCCTCGCTCCACTGACTCCTGCTCACCAGGGACTTGTGCGTGCGCCTGCGCCTTTTGCCAGCACCCGGGTGCCGTGAACTGACTTTCTCATTTCTCCAAACAGTCCATCCTCCTCTTTTGTATACGTCTGCAAAATAATAAAGAGGTCATTATATGTTGTAATGTACTTGTCTCCTCGCTGGATAGGTCGAGTGCTAGCCAGGATGTTGGAGACTCAAGGCTTCAGCAAATCCATGGTGTCCTGGAGATGTGTAATTTCCCAGTGAAGGAAAAGCAGAGTTTCCTGGACTCCAGATGATTTAAATGAGTAAGACATTCCCCTCAGACTTTCTGCAAACTCTGGCAGAACCCAAAATTTCAATTGCTTTTGAGATTTTTTTGTGTAATTATATGGACTAGACATTATATAAGTTCTATTTATAAATAAAGACAGACATGTTAGAGTGATATGACTAAAAGTATGGAATACATTTCTCATTACAAGACCACAACAGTTACATAAAATACAATCAGATAGAAAAAGCCAAGAGAATTTAATATTACTAATGTTACCATTGAATTTTTGAGAAGAAGTTTTGAGATTGACCAAATAATTTTGCCTTGTTTTTTTTTGATGCCTGATGGTTTTTATTCTATGATACTGTGACTTCTTTAGCAGTTATCTTGCCAGAAGGCTTATCTATCAGAAGGCTTGGCAGCTATGTTGTGATGTTCTCACAAAGCAGTGAGGCAATGGCACTGAGTAAAAATTACACAAGTCTCATTTACTCGACTGCAATGCTTCCATTTAATATCCCACCTTAGCAGAGAGACAGATCTTTTGCGTCTGCATCGCTCCTCTGTGCTGAAGTTTATCTCTAGGCAACATATAAACACACTCCCTGGAAACTATTTAAGCCAGGAATATGTCTAAAAGCTGTTTTTTCTTATTGTTTCCTGACTTTCTGGACACTAACCAAGACCAGCAAATTCTTAAATCCTACAAATGATTTCAGCCATTTGTAAGTTATAAAAGAACTCTGTTCACCCTCGAATACCCGAGCTGATTTCTGTTCCTATCGCGGGTTGCTGCACTGTTGAGCCCTCTTAGGTCCGAAAGAGGTTTTGGGTTTTTTTTTCTTCCTTTGTCTGCTTTTTCAGCTTACACCTTCTCTATGAGCAAGGTGTCAGATGACAAGAAAGGGTCTCTGAGCTCACCATCCCCTACTTTCCACACACTGCATTTGGAAGGGTGGCATATAAAACCTTGCCGGCTTAGCCTGAACACTGCTGTCCCAGTAAGGACTACAGGGAAAAAGAACCAGGAACTCGGGTTTATTGCTTACATTTTCTTTCTTGACCCTTTCCCCCTGCCCCCCGAACAGACAGGTGATCTTTCATCTTACCTTTCTCCTTTGATCAAGGTGCAATCGCCTGCATAATAGAACAAACTTTTGGTCTAATAAACTCTGAAACTTGACTTTGCAAGATCTACCGATTTCTATTAAATGAAGCAATACTTCTTTCCACGATCAGTGGAATATTTTCCACAGTCAAGCTTGCTAAGAACAGTTTAAATTACTTTTTTCTGGACTGAAACTCTCAGTTCCCAGACTCTTCTTCTTTTTACTCCTGTGAACATAGTGCCATACTGTATGTCAATTTGGTCTTGTTTGTGGGTTCATTTTCCCCTCCATTAGAACAGCTTTTCTCTCTTTTTTTTTTTCCTTCTTGTGATATTGTTCAAAGGCTTCTTGTGATGCCTTGAAAAAAGTTATTGATTGTTAGATCATTTCTCTCATTCATTCAGATGTTTTCTGGTCCCCAGATGGAAACATCACAGCTGCTGCTCTGGAATTCACTATCGACTTCTGTCTCTGGATTATCAGAGCCCCGAGCAAAAAGGCCTAAATCCAGCCACCCTTTTTCCCTGTGTTGAGGCTTAAAGCTGTTATCCTTACAGCTCAAAGGAAGTCCCAGTGCCTGTATATGACCAGAGTCTGGAGCAGCAAGGTCCTATGATTGCTTGCTTTGAGCTATTTTTCTAGTGCTCTTTTTCTTTTTAGTTTCCGTATAATTTTTCAGCTCTTCAGTAGAAGCACCAGATCTCGGCAATCAGTCTGCTTTTCTGCCTCCCTCTGCTGTTGTTATTTCTGCTCTGGTCATTTGTTTTAAGCTTGAGGGCCAGAATCAGCCTGAAAAATTAGTATTTTTCAAATTCAGCCTTTGCTGACCAGCAGCCATCTGCTCGGATGAGGAAGAAAGTGGGAAGGATTGCTGTGTTTTAAATGCTTTTCACCTAATCCCTCAAGGAAAGCCTCTTTTTAAATTCAAAGAGTTGTTATGATTCAAAGAAAATGCTTATTCTACAGACTGTTTCCTTTCCATTAAAGTTTATTTATACCCCCCTCCTTGTCTGAGGGTATAATTATGAATGATCTAAGCTTGTAGTGAAAATCCTAAATTAAAAAATACATCTGTTGCAAGGATTCTCTCACCAGAAACCTTGAAAATGTTATGCTGTCTGTGTATCCATATATCTGTCTGTCTCTCTCTAGGTTTATGGCTATCCTTTATATGTTCCAGAAGTAAATGGGGTTAGATCGCCTGCTGTATATTTTAACTGCTGTATACATTCATGAAAGGAATAAAACTATGTGGAAATCTGAATACATTTAATATTTATTTATATTAACCTTTCAATCACATTTTCACTTGTTAAAAACTGAGAGGATTATATCGTATTGTTCTTCCCCTTCTTGATTTAGGAATAACCATAAGCATAAGAAAACATTATTTAAATGGTAAAAGTTATGTTTAAAAAGAAAAGAGAACTATAGCATGAACAATATGAACTGTAACAGTGTTCATGCAAAAGCTAGGTGTTTTCCTGACAACAAAGTGCAATTAGTTTAGCCCAACTTTTCAGCATACCTCAGGAAGCATCAGTGAAACACATTTATTTTTAATTAAGGCCAACTCTGTCCCAACATTTGCTTTAAATATGAGGACCAAAGAGCATCAGAAAAGGACATTATTTCTTCGGTCCTTTGAAGCTGCTGCCTCCTGATATGTAGCTCAAGGGAGGGCAACACCACACGGACAGTACATTCGTGGCAAGATCTCAATTTGGCAAAAGATATCCAGAGAGCACTTTTCTCAGTTTGATTTCACCTGATTAGTAATCTTATTTTTAATTTTTAAAACATTACAGTGAAATAAGTCCATTAAGATGCTGTAATGTTAATTAACATTGTCATAAGCTCTTCTTTCATTTCACTTGCATGTATTTTTGAACGGTACGTTGTGCAAATGATTCTTTTACCTTGCCATTTGCCTATATATCATTTCATGCTAGTACTGAAATGTTAAATGTTATAATTTATGCTAATTTTAATTTTCCCTGGTGCCATAGGCAGTACAAATCAAGCAGCAGCAATTGATTATACATCACTGACAGTATAAAACAGAACAAACATACAGTTCTGTCAATGGAAGGCCTGTGCCAGCTTAGTCATAGTTAGGTTGTTATGGCCTCCTGAGAACAGCAGTCAAAACCAAGCAATAATGATGATATGAATATTTATCTTGTGTATAGTTCTGGATCGAAGCCATTTTAATAAATAATTTTCCATGGTACTTTCGTGCCTCAAGAAGTGTGATGGAAAGGCTCTTTGCCTCCTGAAGAATTTTGTGCGATAAATACTGAATCTGAATTTGGGCTTTGTCTTCTCAGAGGAAGGACTGAAGTAGCAGTCAAGCAGAAGTTCACCAAAGAATATGCTTGTACAAAAATGTGTAGATTACAATTTCAGGAGAAGGAAGAACTCAAGCTATGGCTTAGGCCATCAAAGGGCAGAAAGATTGCTCACTAATGTGGTATCATCTGGCAGCTAACTAGACCCTCTGTCATTATCACAAAGAGTATCTTTGGAGCCAAGGAATGATACTCAGGTCCTCAGACAGAACTTTTCAAATAGCCAGGTTAAACATCCATGTCATTCAGTTACACTGGCCTTAAACCCTTCCCTCCTCACAGCACAGAGAAGGCAACACATCACTGTTGCTTAGACCTCTTCAGAGCATAACTTTGCTGTTACTCTGCTCCTCCAAAACTAGAACTTTCTTCACAAATGCAGCTATGCAGTAGATTGCTGGCTCTTACTTTCATGGATGAATGGCTTATTCCTTGCTCTGCAACCTACCTTGTAACACAATGAAGCAGAAGAGAGAAAGTAGGAAGACTTGGGTAGCAACTGGTATTTTAACAGCATCATGGGACAGATGCTTAATTTGCATGGCAGGCAGGCTGAGATAACTTAAATATCTTTGAGGCAGAAGAAAATGCCATTTGGAGGCAAACAGAAGTGCCCTCAGTGGCTATTGGCAGTACAAGCAGATTCAGTCTGGGATGGGGAGTATGGTTAAATGTCTCAAGAGCTTTTCCGCTCCTAAGTGTCCCCCAACTGGGGTATAAGCCAATGTGGGCACCTTGCTAGAAAGAGACTGTTGGAAGGGAGGAGCTGCAGAGATGGTCGTTGTCTTGCCAGTACATCAGTGCCACGTTTTTTATGGGAGAATGAAATGGAGCGTTGACAATGGGATCAGGGAGTTATTGCCTAAGCTGAGGGCAAGTGAGTAACCCAGTGAGACAACGACAATTACACACTTACAGAGATTGCAGAAGATGGGAAGAAGATTCTTGCAATGGGGCAAAAACAACTGAAAGGCAAATGCTCCTATAAAACTTTTTCAAAAACAGTTGATAAATTTCAGAGTACAAATCCTGTTGATTTTTAGTTAGAAGTCAGTTTGGGTGGTTTCAGCACTCTAACTGTAATAGCCACTCTTGTTGACTTTTACATGTCCAAAGCTTATTCAATGTTTGTTCGATAAAGCTTAAAATAGAGGTAGGAATTTAGCTTGTCCACACATCAGCTTTGTGTTACAATACGATTTTGGTAAAGAGACATATTTGAATAAAGCCGCTGTAGTACCAAAAGATTAGAATACTTATTTTCAAATGTAGTGCTTTAATATAAAGAAGACACCGTTATTTTTTTCATGTAGCTATTGCTCTTTGACTTAGAATTCGTGAAACACGGACTGGTTACTTTAACCCAGATGGTTTCTTCCCCACCCATAAAGATTGGTTACTTTAGCACAGATGTCTCTTTTTCTTCCATAAGGCATATTAGAAGGAAAACAAAGATTCACATTTAAGCAATAAATAATAACAACTACCACCCCTATTGGCTTAGATATGTCCAAATCCAAAACCACAGCTAAAAGTTACTTTAAAGTGTGGTGGGCCACAACTTATAGTTCTTTCATTTTGCTTTCTTTTTAAAAGATTTGACTTTGTTGACATTTTTTACACTGCTTCAATTGATCTTTATTGAAAAAGAATAAAGATGGAGCAGACTGACAATTTTATTTGACAGTTGATTAATATCTTTGCTTAGATCTGGCCTGAAGTGTAACCACAAAGTGTTTGATAAGGGAGGGATAAAATATGGTATGCAGGCAGTTGGGAGTTTAAGGGACATAAAATGGCTCAATGGCAATCTTAAAGATGCAAGGTACAGAACCATGAGGCCATGTTAGCACTGTACCAGTGCCCTTTCATCCTAGGGTTATTCTGACTTCTTTTCTGATTGCTCTTGGCTCATGGTGCACAAGTCTCCCTTAGTACATGTGCAGAAAGGTCTCTTTATGAACAGGTTTCCCCCTCTGCGCATAGGATAGTGGCTCAGCCTCATTGCCCAAAGTCTCCAGGCTAGTCTTGGAGCGCCAGGTTTGGATCTGAGATCAGCACAGGGCTTTTGTGGCTTGCTTAGGGTCCTTTGGGCTAGCCTGCTTTCCTTTGCCATAAGAAAGCTGTTCTCCCATTTCCTGTCTAGCATGATGCCGTAATGGATTCCTTGCAACAGAAACTCCCCCATGGTTCCAGCTCTTTGCGTTTTCCAAAAGGAGGCTGATCTGACCCAAGCTAAGCTCGGGTGCAATTGAAAACAAAATACTTTTATGATAACAATTTTTCTCAGGCTTTTTAGCCCAGTTGAAATTTTGCTACTGCAGGGAAAAGTTGGTCACAAGGATTTATATTATGTTTATTTAATTACTAATTTCTGTAAAAGAAAAATTAATTCTGTTACTTGTGGTGACGCATCATGCCAGGAATAACATTTAGCATGTATGGCTTAACACAATAGACCATTTTTAAAGGACCTTTTCCTAAAATTTAATTTTAGATTTGGGACTATGGAGCATTTAACTTACCTTGAGGAGGATATTTTGAATAAAAATAACAAGAAACTGCCTTACTAGAATATCAGCCATGCTTGACTGATATTAACCATATGAAAAAATGTATGAGACATATAAACTTCACATAAGAACTACAGTTAAGCCCACTCATATTTTTCTTTTAAAATGGATGTCCAAACTTTAAAAGTTGTATGTTATTCTTCTTATGATCCAAATATATTTTTGGAGACTGAGTTCCTACTGTTTGCGATAATGAACACCTCATGGATGGCAGGGAAAAAATCAACTTTCTTTAATGCTACTGTTGGCCGAAGGGAAAGTGAAAAATAATTTTATAACAAGATATCCTCTGTGTTGGAACTGTAATTTTTCCCCATCCCTGGATACTGAAAGAAGTGTTTCAGGGAAGCCTCCTCATCTTCACCCTGTTTTCTTCCCCTATACCCTGGAGGTTTGCCCCAGAGCAAACCCCACATGAACCAGCGTGGCATCTGGCTGAGGAGGCCACTACAAGCAGCTGCTTTCTCCTTGAGCACTGGGGAGCAAGGGCTGACCAACGTCAACGACAAGACTCTTCTTGACTTGGCTGGGTGTTGGGTGCTGCCCAAGCAGTCGATCCAGGACTTACTGCCCGGTAGAGCCCAGTGAAACTGGGGAGAACACACAAAACCGGTCGCATACTGCTCTGACAGCCCCTCGCAGCACAGTGTACTGGCACCCCAGGATGTACGCTGCCTCGTTAGCTGTCCTGTATTGTCTTCTGTAAATATAGTGAGTAATACAAAAAGCATTTACTAATGAGGCTTAAAATTTCCCTTCAAATGATCGTCTTGCATATTTACGTGCTTGTGGTTTGCTGCCATTATATGCGCCATTTTTTGGCCTATCTCCTTCATTCATGCTCTCTGGGAAACACGCTTCTTTGAGACCGCTGCAGATAATTTTGTTCCCTCCATTTTTGCAGGATGCTTTGCTAGCTGTGTGCCAGTTGTCTTAGAAATGCTGGTTTAATTGGCTGAGCAGTCAGAGGGGTTTGCAGAGCGGCAGGCTCTGAAACTGGCACGTGCATTTTGTGCGCGTCCGAGGGTGAACGTGACGCCCAAAGACAGACTGTTTTAAACCTCGGCCGTCGGTGCGCTACTCCCCTGACAGTCAGAGGTTACATTTCAAGGACCGGCTCTGCTCCTTGGGTTGCCGACCCCTGGAGATAGGAAGTCTGCTTGGAGCAAGGTCACAGCAGCACAAACCACCTGCCCATCGCCGGGTGCCAGGGGCCAGGAGCCAGGCAGGCCCGTGCCAAAAGTGTGGGAGGCAGGAGGGCGGCGGGAGGGGAGCGGCCCGGGCA
>NW_010515280.1:0-8526 GCF_000687285.1 Phaethon lepturus | reverse complement strand
TATAAATAAATTTATAATATAAAACAAATTTATATAAAACAAAACAGGGTCTTGTTTTTCTACTGAAGGAACCTCATATAAGAGAAAGAAAATATGAACAAAAAGGATTAAAGCACTTCAAGAATTTTAATATTTCACTTTCTTTGGTGGACAACTATTTTCCAGAATATGATATTAGATGCAAGTAGTTGCAGCCAAATTCAATTCTGTGTTTACCAATGTAATTTCAGGTTGATATCAATCCGTCAGATTTACCCAAACCCAATGAAAATTGCACATCAATCACAATGTCTGTATCAGAACTAGAGCTGAGAATATTTTAGAAAAAGCTCCGAGAAATTGCCACTCAGAAAAAAAGTAGTTTTGAAGCTGTTACTCCTGAGAGACCCTAACACCATCCCTAGCCACCTGTACCTCTGCAGCTGTTTAAAAAAAACCACACATTTTTTTCTTTAAAAAAGAAACAAAATAAAAAGGAACAATTTTTTCTTAAAAGTCTCTTGGGAGAAACAGTATAGACGTGCAGCTCTGCAGGGCAGAGAGTTCAGCGGTTTTAACTAACTACACTTCTGCATTGTAAGACACCAACAAAACACATATTTCCAGGCTTACCTAGTTAAATTCATGCAGCTCAGTTTTAAAGTCAGTTTGTCCAATCCAACCAGAGAAACTGATTTCAGTTAAACTGCTATTCCCTAAGGGATTTTGCTCCAGTTTTATTTGTTTTTACACTCATTTTAATTAAACTCTTTCAATTTTGCCTACAGGAAGAGTGCTTGCATGTAAAAATACAGTTGCAGGAAGCAAACAAAACTGTCCCATGATGCTTAAGACAAAAGGCTTAATTCCTCACGTGGTCGTACCCTCTATGGTATCTGGCTTCTCTCATTGCTAGAAAAATAATGCCAGGGTAGCAATCAACAGCTTTACCAGTAAAGATGCAAATGGTCCTTCTGGAGAGTCATCGTTGTCCCCGTCTAGGCAACCCTGATGGGACTTTTTTAGGCAGGTGAATTTATGAGGACTGCACACTGCATACATCTTCATTGACTAGCCTCAGAGCTCCGGCACTGTTGACCTCTGAGAGCTTCAGCATAATTTAAGGTGTCCAGGCACTTGCACTTTTGAGTAATTTGTTTCACAGCGTCAAGAGTCCTTGATCGAGGTAGGAAAAACCAGTGCCAAGCGAGCCCGAGACCTCACACAACTCTTACTTACAACATCCTTTACGCCGTGGGGTTTCTGATGGGTTGAGAGCCTGTGATGGATGAACCTGCAGTCACTGCTTTATCGATGGCAGAGTTTTCAGCCTTTACTCTAGAGACACTCTGCTAACTCAAAGGTCACCGACGCGCTGGCCCCGTGCCTGGCATTTTACCAGGGAAGGACTGTAGCCCCTTAGTGCTTTGATCACAGCACAAAGTGCTTCAGCGCCTGAGCCCCTGAAGAAAAGCAAGAGGCGGCCACCTCACTGGAAAACATCTCCAGGAGGTGGCATGTGCCTGCAGATATATCCAATGAGTTGTTGCAATGAATGGCAAGAAGTCACGGAGAGGATAGCAAACGCCTAGGCAGTTTTGGGGAGAATAAAGCAATGTGTCGGAAGTCAAAAAGAGGTGCAACAGGAGTAAAGGTGTGCTGGGCATTACCGTTCTCCTGCATGTCTCGCTCGAAGCATTGCAGATGCTGCCTTTACAAACTTGCTCATGTTAAACGGCAAGACGAGAGCCTGAGCACCACAGCCATGGAGCACTGCTCGACAGCGCGGCAGCACTCCCTCTGCCACAGCAACCCTGCTTTGGGATTTTGGCACTTGTCTTAGCCAACGGACTGCCCAAAGCCTTTTTCCGTGGCCAATTAAAACATGGGTGATAGACCTGCAAGACAGTTACGGGCGCACCGTTGAGGTACATCTTCAGTCTTCACCCAAGGTGTGGTGATCAAAGCAAAAGAGCATTGGCTCTGACAGAGGACACGCAACGATGCCGTCAAACGCAGGAGCAACCCCAGCCTGGTATTGCAGCGCACAGCAAGCACCAGGAGCCACATCTCAGGTGCCTGCAGCTGCCAAGGTGCTGCAAACCTGAACTCCTCTCATGCCACGGAAGCCACAAAGTCCCTTGTCAAAGTGATGGCACCACCACATCGCAAGAACGTTCTTACATTTGCCATCCAAAAAAAGGGGGGCACAGCATAGCTGTTCTGAAAGGCTGTGGAGAACCTTGTCGGCACGTAGAGGACCAACAGACGAGCAATTCTGCAGCCACAGCAATACTCCAGGCCTGCCTGCACTGCAAAGAGAGATATTGCTCCACTCACACGAGCGAGAGCGGGCTTGAAAAGCCGCGGCTGCAGTCAACGTGCTTCCCTCCCCACCACAGCGTGGGGTTCGCTCTTGCTATTTTCTGGTTTTGCTTTGTATAGTTTTCCATTGGGTGGGGTTCGCAAAGCTGAGGCAAATGTATTTTATAAAAATAAATTGAGCTCTCTCCATTTGCATAATAAATATTAAAACATCATCACTGCAATTTTAGGCAGGGAATGTTTATGTAAGAACATCGTGCAGATGTGGTGAAAGGCTAATAAAGCGATGCTAATTATCTAATCAATCTTTCTTAACCTTTGTCTTAGACAGTACGTAGCGCTTATGCTAAGCTTAGATCCATTTTTCAGGGTCTAAATAACGTTGTAATCATAGCTGTAGTGTGTGGGTTCGTTGGAAACTTCTCTTTAAATGCAACATTGTCAGTTTACACAGAAATCTGTCTATCAGCCATCTGTTGCAGAAACCGGTCATTATCAATTTCATCAATCTGTTCCCAAATTTTGCAGATGCCAGCCACTAGGAACCATCTGTTAGTGTCAAAAAAGTAACGGTTCAGTAAGCAGACTATTTAGGGAGGAGGTGGGGAAATATGCTGCGATATTTGGCACAAAAGCCAAACTCGCTAATTGTCGCAGTTTTACTACTAACCTACAACTTCTTTCGGAGCGATGCCAAGCTCATCGATTAGCCATCAGTGGGAGGGAGATTTCCAGAAGACGGTAATAACCATCAGCAGTAATGAAACTGGAGAACCGACACCCACTCCTGCTGTAACGTATTGTCCAACAGCGTCCAGGCTGGTGCCGGCAGTGACTTTCCCAAAGTCACCAGTGACTTTCCCCAAGTCACCAGTGCCTTTTGAGCAGCTTTGAGTGGTTACCTCTAGCAGTAGGTTAAATAAAGACAGCATGTATAAACGGGCTGAGATTGCATGTTTTCGTGGGTTTGTTCACTCTTGTGAAATAAAACAAACTCCACATCTGTTTCCCAAATGACCGTCCCTCACCGCCACACTCACAATTGCTGGGACCATCTGGACGCCCAAAAATCGCAACCCCCTGAGCCCTCCGCTGTGACCTGGCAGGGCACGTAGCTCCTGCAGAGGCTGCGTTTCTTTACAACCCCACTAGAAAAAGTTGCAGCAGGCTGGGGACCGACCCCAGGGCTGTGGGTGTCAGGCCCCACGGCGGGGCCAGGACCTGGGCTTTGTCTTCTCAGAAGTGATAGAAGGAGAAGGGTTAAACGGCACGTTTTGGTCAAAAACCTTGTCGTCTCTCATTTTATCATTTATATACCTGTAAGCTCGCACACTAACCGTCCAGCTCAGAAACTTAGATACGAACCATCCCAAAAAAAGCCATTTGATCATCACCAAATTACTTGTGCCTTGTAGACCCGTAACCTCCACGGGGTCTGCCTGTTCCCAGGCTGCCGCCGCTGCAGGCATCCGTTGCCTGCGGGCCATGCCGCCTGGGGATGCAGAATCACGAGAACTAAAAAATTCTGCGCAAAGCAAAGCGCAGGCTGAAAAGTAAGATCAAAGATACGGCGCACACGGTGATACTTAACTGCTGGCCAGAACTTATGACCCTTGCTAAGAATTGCGTTTTCCCGTTGCTTCCCTTGTCCACAGAGAAGCCTGCTTTGACAAATGCCTGGCAGATAAACATGTAACGCTGGAATAATAAAGCACAGAAGCGCAGTGTTAATGAACTACCCTCACAGCAAGAGCGAAAAAAAAAAACATTGTTTTCAGACACAGTTTTCTCAAGAAACAAAAATCCCTGCTCAGGTTCAGTTCGTAGGAGGATGAACGTTCAGAAAGTGCTTCCATTTGCAGTTTCTAATGGACGCTTTTATTTGGGTCAGCTGCATAATTGTATAAGCAGTCATTCTCTGGGAAAGCTGCTTTGTCCATACGTTTAGCCCTGGGACTCTTTCGCCTCAGCAATATGGGTTAAATCTGTGTCTGTCCCAACCTCATTTAAAATTCAGTAAGAAAGACCAAGCCATTTTCTTCAGCCAAAATAGAAAGACAGTATCTGCAAAACTGCTCCACCATCTAATCATCATCTTCAGGCCTTGCAATTCCTTAAATATATTCTGGTAAAGGAACTGTATCACAAGAACACACACAGCCTCCCTCACAACAGCGCCAGTTCAGGAAAGCATCCCATGCATCTTACACATCTTGCTGGATCAACGCTCGCCCTCCTGCCTATACGTCCGTATGCACATGTAGGTATGTGCGTAGAGATATCTCTCTCTCTAGACACAGAGAGGAAAGTACATGAAAGTACTGCATTAACTATTGCTTGTCCTGACAAGCTGCAACGGCTCTTCCCATCTGACCTTCAAGGGCATTTCCTTTGGGTACACGTTCCCCGTAAATCACAGCTGGAAGGAGCCAAGCCGGGGCTGCTAAATGCGCCGGGCAAGGGTGCGCATTTCTTTCTTCATCGAGAAAGGAGCGTGGAGGGCGGCCAAGATGGAGAAGGGAGTAGATTCATAGGTTAGGGCTCCAAAAGCCCCGACTGAACGTTCATGGATGCTGTCGGGGGACAAAGAAACGCGAATATTACACCGCGGAGCTGAGTGCGGGGTAGGCAGGCAGGAGGCAGCAGGAGAAGCCGGTATTTGTGAACTTTTTACAGCAATTGAAAGAGCTGAGCGGTTTGGTGGTAGAGGAAATAGAAAAAAAAATTAAAAGCTCGATATTCATACGCTGTGCAGCAAAATCCATACCTGTGTGGGATTATTACAAATGGATTTGGCCGTGCTTAGGGTTTTCAATTCAGTGTTTATAATAAAGGGTAGCTAAACTCTCTTACTCGCAGCTGAACATCAGCATGCAGACCTGGAAGGATAACTGACCTTTCTGAATGTTAATTATCTTTAAAAGGCCTGTTTGCCCAGAATTGTCTGAACCAGCTGTAACCAGCCACCAGTGTCACCAAGGAGAAATGATGGACGTCATGAGGAGTCATTTGATATCCATTAAAGGGGAGGAAAGTCATTAAAATATATTGGGCCCAGGGACCTTATGAAACAGAGAGAAGGTAATTACTTTAAGGCTCAGATTTACCTGCCTGGACTAATCAATAAAAAGACACCCTGAAAAGGAGAGAGAGAGTAGAAATAACACATTTTGACATGTCTGCGAGGAACATCTGTCACCAGGGCAGAAGAAAAGGTCAGTCCACCCGCCTGAGCGCTGCTCGCCCAGCTGCACCCCTGCGAGGGGAGAGGGGTCTCCCTGGGGGGGCAGGAGCCAAAATACACCTTTTTAAGGAGCCACGGGTCAGAAAGACCGGGTCAGCGCACCCTCAGCCCAGTCCTGGCTTTGGCTACTTCTGTGACCTTGGGAACATCACTTAGGACGTGCATTAACTAGGCAGGCGGAGGTACCTAATTAGGTGCCCTCGTTCTGCTGCCGCTGTGTAGGGACATTAGCTGTCCTCGCAGGGGCCGAGCCCTGGCTAGCAGAGCATTTCTGAAGCTTAAAGCACATCTTCAGTGGCTCAGCGGCTATGTGGAAGCAACCAAGCTGCTGCTTCAGCTTGGAAGTAAAGATGAGCTTTACAAAATTTCCCTGGATTATGCAGCATCTTCTGGGGCTCTCCATAGCCAGATGCTCAGAGGCAGCAGGATACAAGCCCTCACAAAAGTTTTCTGGCTTTATAACACCCTGGTGGGCACCGAGCTCTTTGAAAAACCTTATCCCATCTATTCTCTCTTAAAATGTAATGCCAATTTACTTCTTCACCCGGATATACGCAAATTAGCTGGGCTGTGGAAGGTGGGAGGAAGGCTTAGGCACAGAATTGCCATGGGCACCTCGTGGCACAGAAGTGACGCCGTGACGCCGTCCTACCTCCACTGAAGTCAACGGGCATTTGGGCACTTTTTCCTCCAAAGCAAAGTTGCTGATTTTATGCAGCGTGCAAGTCGTTCGGGTTTTTGCAAAACGAAGTATCCTCTGAGCCACTTAACAGAACTCTATCTCCCAAAATGAGACATGCAAAAAAACCCACTAGTTAGTTTTGTATCATTATTCATCCTAATTAAAATCTTTGTCAAGGGAATCTAGTGCCTTTTTTCTATTTTCTGCTCAGATGTTGCAGACCTTGACATTACACTGTGGTCTATGAAGACACAGAATATTAATGCCTCCCATTCCAGAAAAATATATTGAGTCTGCTCCACTATTTTGACCTTTTCAGTACATTGTATTTTGATTAACTGGCCACCTTGCTTCTGCCCCACAGGTCTGCAAAGCTATAGAGGGACAAAGAGGTGGAAAAGCTACCAAATCACATTTCTAATCACTGGGAAGGTTAAAGGAGTGCAATAAAGCACGGTATCTCACAGACTGGCTGAGGCATTCAGGCTGCGACACAACCGCACACGTAGAGGAGAACGGTGGAAGCCGGAACCAAAAGGCTCCACCATCACCACAAGCACCTTTTCCATCTTGCTGTCCTGTATTACTTTCTCTCAGTAGCCTCTGCGAGCGCCGTCTTTCCCAAAAGCCAATTAATTCAAGTCACAAATATCTGCCCTGAATTCTTGCAGGTAATTAGCACCACAGGTTATCAACAGGAAGCTGGTACCCACAGGCACTTCAGATAATTGTGTTTCAATATCGGCACATTTCTGCTTACCACAAAATGTTGGTTCAGTTTCCCTCCTCCATTTTCTCCCGCTCTTTTACTATTTGAATGAAAAATCATTATCATTATTTTGAATGCACTAAACAGTTGGCCTTGGGCATTACAGGACAGACATGAGTGGCGTGGGCACTTTAGGAGGTTGCAGAATAGTTATTTCTAATCCTTGGTTTCAGATATAACCCTCCTCGGCACACCAGTTAATGAAGAAAAGCTCGAAGTCTAGTTATATGCCGATGAACAGGAATTCATTTCAAAGAAAAGCAATGGAAAAAATACACAATTACAATATAGCAAAACTGTTGGTCACTTTAACCAGCATCTGCAATTTGGGTAAAGCTGTATTCAGTAGTCCACAAATCTGGAGGACCCTTTACCTGTTACAAGAAGTTGTAAAGGGTAATCATTCATTTAATTATATGATGAATAGCTTCCACAAACAGACTAAGTATTATACACGAAGGATCATATAATTACTTTGTAAATATAGGATTATATCTGTCCTTGAAACAAGAAAACGAGTTAAATCAGCCTTGCAAAATTGTACTCCCCACTCACAGTGAGTAATTCTGTTGCAAAAAAATAAATTACAAATCATCATCATCTTTACAAAATGGGCTTGTTCCGTCTAGAGAAGAGGAGGCTGAGGGAGACCTTATTGCTCTCTACAACTACCTGAAAGGGGGTTGTGGCGATGAGGGTGTTGGTCTCTTCTCCCAAGTAACCAGCAATAGGACGAGAGGAAATGGCCTCAAGTTGCGCCAGGGGAGGTTTAGATTGGATATTGGGAAAAATTTCTTCACCGAGAGGGTGGTCAGGCATTGGAACAGGCTGCCCAGGGAGGTGGTGGAGTCGCCATCTCTGGAGGTGTTCAAAAAACGTGTGGATGTGGCACTTCAGGACATGGTTTAGGGGACATGGTGGTGTTGGGTTGATGGTTGGACTTGATGATCTTGAAGGTCCTTTCCAACCTTAGTGATTCCGTGATTGTCTGTGAAAATGAATCAAACAAATCTTGCAACTTCGCTTCCTGAATTAGAGACAAGGTCTCTTACGGAGTGCGCTAACAACAGGAGTACTCGGAGTTGCTTTTCGCTTTTTACTCCCTTTCTATCATCACTGCATTATTACACTTAGGGGTTTTTTTATTGTATCATTAAAGTTAATAAAATTTTATAGACACAGAACTGGTGGGTGGTGCAACAGGGAACATTAAAATCGTACTCTCGCTTCAATCACTCACAAAACCAGAAAGCTAACCGCTACAGACTGCGGAGAGCTTGCTTAAAGAAACACCATGGCCCTTAAAAAAAAAACAAAAAAGAAAAAAAAAGTGACACTATCTCAGTAAAAGCATAGCCGTACTGCAATTCCCAGTTGCCTTCGGGAAATCAATACGTGCTTCATATGGTACAAAACTTTTTCTTTAACCTTTGCTCAAGGTACCACCGTACAACCAATCCAGGGTCTCAGCCCCGACGACCGTGCCCGGCGGCGCGCAGCCCCGCGTGCTGCGCAGAGCCAGCCCCT
>NW_010515279.1:4829-38474 GCF_000687285.1 Phaethon lepturus | reverse complement strand
GCTGCCCCGGCCTGCGGCGCCGTGAGGGACCGCGCTGTCCCGGAGCCCGCTGCCTGGGCGCCCCTGCCGGGATGCGAAGGCATCCAGGCCTGGGGTCGGGCTAGGTGCGTCTGCGTGGGTCAGCGGGGCACGGTTTCCGTCGAGTGCCTTGGGTTTTACTCTACAGTTAGGTAGCGGTGTTTATCTCGTTTGCTGCAGGTGTACTTGCTGTGTGTGAGTTGTAACGGCTGTAGCTTAAGTATGGGTCAAACAGGCTTTGAATCTTAGTGATTTTCTTGAAAGGCATCTCAGTCTAGCCTGACAGAGCCTAAAGTATAAATGAAGAAATGAGAGAAGTGAAATTGCAGAAACAGCTATTGCACAAAACCTGCAACAGAGAGTATGTGGGCTAAGCTAGTTTGGATAATGGAAATATTACAGCTATGGGCTAGCATGTGCATGGTACTTCTGATGCCACCTCAACTCTTGAATTCTGTGTAAGATTGTATTGCTCTAGTTCAGCATACCCAAAAGAAGACTAGAGAGAGGCTGTTTTCAGGGGTCCACACTTTGCATTCATGGTAGAATTCAGGCAGAGAAGCAGCTCTGGGACCCCTTCTCTTTATGTGTTTTCTTTCAGCCATTTGGTTTGTAGATGATTTCATTGTGCATCAGCCCCTCTTTATAGTTAGTCATGTTTAACGTAGTTTTCAAATACGTAAAAGTCTGATGTAAAGAATAGTGTGCTATAATATCCATAGACAAAAAGTACATGTATACTTTAGAGTACCTGTGCTTAGAGGAGATGTGGGTTAGACTGTGGGTTTTGCAGTCTATAAACCCTTTGTCATCCATGGACTATGAATGACAACTAAGCAAGCATCCTTGCTGTAAGGAAACGTGGATCTGTTTTGCAAAGATCCAGGCCTCCAATGGAATCTACTAGAAAGTACAATTTGGGAGTTCCTTACTCTTGATTTACAGAAAGCTTTCCCTAATCTCTAATCATAGGGAAAGCGAAATATTTCAGGAGATTGGAGGCCTGTAAAAATAGATGATGCAGTGGTGGAAACTCCAGGACTTCTCTACGCAAACATCTGATGCTGTACATAGAACTGGCCACCTGCTTTCTCCAATGTGAAATATCAGTGATCTTGCAAGTTTTTTTCCAGCTCAGATTCTCTGCTTCCACTATATGAATGGATGACTAGTAGATGTTAAAATGTGAATTGGTGATAGTTAACTTTTAACAAATTTCAACCAAAGACATTCCTCAGAGTATAAAATTATAGTTTGCTGTTTGATTATATCCTTCTTTTTACCTGCAGCAAGAGATGGAATAAACAGATGAAAGAGCATAATTGTGACCTGGAACTTTCAATAAATAATTGAGTTTGGATAAATTTGATTTCCTGGTGAGATAGTTTGAATTATCAGGGTTGTCTCTCAGGACTAGGAGATCCTTCTGAAGCAATAATCAGATTTTCTGACCAGGGCAAGGAAGAAAGTACCTAATCAAACTCAAGGTAGATCTACAAAGAGTGTTGTGGGTTTTTCAGGGTTTTTTTTTCAGATATGTTTTATATCAGATGAAGCTAAAAGGCTTTTTAGTCCAATGTTCATCTACAGCAGTGGTTGGCAATGGAGTAGGAAAGAATAAAAAAGCAAGTACGTGGTGACACTTCACAGCGCAGTTTTACAGCAATCTATTTACACAGCAGTTTTTTGCAATCTATAGCATTGAGACTTTGTATTTGACTCAGAGTTCATAAGCCAGGTAAGCGTTGAGTATTCAGAGTCCTAAGGGAATGAATTCCATAGATGGACTAAGTGTTCAATGAAGAAGCAGTTTCACTTGTTTGCTTAGTGGTGCTTGTTTTGATGCTTCCGGCTTTGTGTTAAAGCGACAGCAAACAATCTTTTGCCACTTGCATTCCCCAAGCCACTCATTAGGTGTCTGTAGGTCTGTCATAGCCTCCCCTCAATCTCCTTTCCAAGCTGAAGAGTCATAGTTCGATTCCCCCCAGGACAGAAGCAGCTCCATACCTTGGATTGTCCTTGTCACCCTTCTCTGACTTTTTCTGGTTTGCTATCTGCTTTATGAGAGTAGACTCTCCAGAGCTGCACATGGTGTTGAAGATAAGTCTGTAGTGAATTTATATGATTACATTAAACTTTCTGGTTTACTCCCTTAATTCCGTATCTATTTCTAATTTTTTTTTTTTTCCCTTTTTGACTGTTGCTGAGCACTGACCACAAGTGCTCATGCTTGCACGTTATTGTTGAACATAACGCTGAACAACTTTCTGAAAATTCCCTGAAAACTGTAGGGTCTTCCCCAAGTAATTGGTACAAGTTACTTTTAACCCTGTAGTGGATTTTAAGTTAATTTTACAGGTGGTGTCTCTGAACACATGTTTCTGTTTATTGAAGTTCTGTAAAGGCTATCATGTGCTGCTGAAAACAGGCCTTAATGCCTAGTTCCAGCAGTTTGTAAGGAGGATTAAATAAGGGTAAGTGTCAAGATGAAGTCCAACCTTTTTCAAACTGGCGTGAGGAAGTTCTTGGAGTAAGAGGTAGTCAAATCTGAGACTTCCGACAGTCATCTTTTGGGACTTTAACCGAAGCTGTTCTGGAATAAATCCCTTCTAACTCCCTGTGTGTCAGAATTTAGAGCTGTATTTTTACAATATTGTTTGTATCCAGAGGGAGAGTTTGATTATTTGCTGTGGTGTTTACCAGCTTTAGAAAAAGCTGGCCTAGCTTAAAATATTTGTTGGATGTCTTATATCAGCGTGTTTTTGTAACTTGGGAAGAAAGTACATCTGGTTAGAACATGAATCTTGAAACGATTTTGTTTCTGCTTCCAGATGACTCTTTTCCTAACTGACCTCAAATGGAAAAGGTCTAATAAGAATTATTGTAAAGCCTCATGCTATGTAAAAGATAAGGATTTGAAAATGTGGGAAAGATACTGTGGAAGTGTAGCGAATATTTGATTTTATAGAGAATTGCCGAAACTGTATCTCACTTTCTGTCTGCTTTAGGAGGCTATTCAAATGTCAGCACTTGAATTACGTTCTGAAAAGATGGTTTGAAACAGGTTTTCTGTCATATTCTTTATTAAGATCTTTTACAAGTAAATATTTAAACAGAGATTGAGTGTATGAATGATATCTTTTTAAGTCTCTGGAAATACGTGAATAAATGCATTTACAGGGAAAAGGCCTACCCTGCACTTCAGATGTGAAATATGTCATTCTGTTATTGGTTCTTTAGAACTGAAATTGAAAGTGTTATGCTGTTTCACAATACTTAAGTAAACTTCCACTGAGTCATAAAGCAATGAATTTTACTAAGCAAGATTATAACATTTAATCTGTCAAGTACCATAGTTGCTAGTATTCTTCAAATTATTACTGGTTTTTTTTTTTTTTTCGGGTGATTCTGACAGACTTATACTTTCTATGGTAATAGCAGAATTGTGGGGTTTTTTAATTATTTATTGTTAAAAACTTGTGGAACTTCTTTTGTTCTTGGCTTTTTGATTCTTAAATTTAATGCAAACATTCTCAAATAAAATGAAAATATTTTCCCATAACATATTTTCTTTGTGAAGGGATTTAACTATTCAAAATTGCTATTATTTGCCAAAATCTGAAATAGCTGCCTTTGTTATCATAAGCTTTTTGGTTGAACTATATCCATCTGTTGGATAAATATCTGGGGAAAAAAAATGAGTTATTTCCTTTTGCTTTCTTATTTTCTGATGATCAAATGTAGTTTTGCATTTTCTGGGCTTATTTTAGTCTGTCAGCTTAGAAGAGTAGCAAATTCATATATTGTGGAAATAAATTCTATAGTGGGATCCACAAAGTTTTATTGAATTATTTTCCTTTCAGGTTCTGTGCTTTCAGGAGTTATTTCCAAAAGTCAGTGTTCTGGATACCACTTTAACTCTATTCTTCAAAAGGATTTTTCAGACTTCAGTTTATAGATTGCTTTTCCGCGCACATTTCCTTTTTATAAAGAGAACTTGGTCATCATGTGAAATATGAAATAGTTTTTGCAGTTCAGAGCAACTCTAAAATCAAATTCAGGTTAACCCATTAGATGTGCAAACAGACTTTGATTGCCCAGGTGAAATAGGATGTATTTGTTCTGATTTCTTCCTAATATAATAAAATATATAGACTGACATCAAAAAGCAATTTCAGACTAGTGGTCACTAACATGTTTTTAGAAGTTGTAGCCGTTGGGAAGTGATTAGTAGTGTAACACAACTGGTTAAAATAGAAAGTGAAGTCGAAGAGGTGTGTGGTAGTTTCTTTTTTATTGTTATTATTTTGTTGATTTCCCTCTGCCCCCGTGAAATATTAGAAGTTGAAAGTGCATTCTTAGCCAGAGGACAGAGATATGCACTGCCTGAGTTGTGTGTAGCCTGGGTTGTCAAAGATACCTAGTATAGGATACCCGGCAGAAGGACTTAGATGAATTTTAAGCTCTGTAAATCTGGACTATGGCTGCTTAGTTGGTGGTTTTGGTATAATGTTAGTGACTTCTGCCTGAGGTTTCCTCAGTTCACGTGTATTCCCTGTGCCTTCACACTGTTCCCCTCTGCTCTGTAAGCCACAGTCTGTTTTAGTTTCTAGAACTAGAAAACTTCCAGACCAAACTTTCAGCTTGGGTTGTAACTTTGTAGCCTCGCTGCTTTGAATCGCACAGAATCATTAAGGTTGGAAAAGACCTTTAAGATCATCAAGTCCAACCAGCAACCCAACACCACCATGCCCACTAAACCATGTCCTGAAGTGCCATGTCCACACGCTTTTTGAACACTTCCAGTGATGGTGACTCCACCACCCCCCTGGGCAGCCTGTTCCAATGTTTGACCACTCTTTCAGTGAAGAAATTTTTCCTAATATCCAATCTAAACCTCCCCTGGCGCAACTTGAGGCCATTTCCTCTCATTGAAGGAATGCCATAGACTGGTGTGAAATAATTCAAAGCAAAATGTACCTTATAACTAGCCAGATAAATTTCCATTTTCGTAAGTATCAGAATAATTCCTCCTCCCACAGTGTTATTACTCTCGTCTGCCTTCTGATACCTGAGTTGTATAACAAATGGGACACCTAGGAGTCTGCATATGTCAAAGTTCATGGTAAAAAGTCTTCTTTAGGAAGTAGAATATAAGGTAATTATGAGGCAGTTGGGATTTTTTTTAATAATTATTTCTGAAAGGTGGAAAATAGGAGAGAGAGCTATCCTGCCGATGATTCTAGCATACATGCTTCCCTCCTCTTGGGAATCTGCGTGTTAAGCCTTCTCCTCTCATGGTCTGGTCTTTCCCTTGATGTTATGTGTATTCTCATATGTGTCCTGAGTCTTAGGCCTTGCCCTCCATAAGTCACTTTACGCACTGTTCTTCATGTAAAAGAAAACACAGGATTACCGTGAGCAAGATACAATATCCTGCTATGTCGTGAAGCCTCACTGAATGGGATTTATGTTCAATACATTGAATTTATGGCAGTAACACGTGACGTAAAACAAGTCTGCTATGCTCAGTCTGTTCCGCAATTGTGAAATGACAGCATTAGGTCAATCGCTAGCACTTTTGCAGCTGAGATCCAGATGTTGGATCCGACCAATAAAATACTGGTTTAAAAGCATTCAGACTGCTTATAATCAACCCATGACAATGAATGCAGACCTTGAATGTTACAACTGTATACACTTTCTTTAAAGGGATGTGGGTAGAAAGACTTTAAGCTCAGAGGAAAGAGCTGCATAGTCAAACAGGTGAAAGAGCTACCTGATGCACAGCTCCTGAGCTATATATTGAAGTGGCGTTTGAGTAGCGTGGGGTTTTCTTAACTCTTACATTTATTGTTATTTCATTTCACTATAACTCTACTTCTTTTTCAACAAAAGTAAGTTATTCTTAAGTTACATACAAATTATTTATCCCAATCTTTATATGCCTTTATGTTACTTCCTTGTAGGCCAAATTAGTCTGAAGAGTCCACAGGATATTCAGGTCTATGTTCTAAATACAAATTTCACTTTGAGGTGGAACTACACTGGGGATGATACCAATGTGACATTTTCAGCAGAGTACCAGTTGTAAGTATTAACTTTAGTCTGAGCTAGAAATGTCGGACTCTTATTTGTGTAGAAGAACATATTAATTAATTGCTGTGCTTCTTGATAGTGCCATGTAAAACTTCTAGAGACTTGAAATCCAGGAAGTAGAGGCCAAGTCTTGAAATGAAGTGGAATCTTAGTATTGTCCTTCATATGTCTAATTCATGTGTAAAATTAGACTGTTCACTGATAGCGACATGTTACTAATGCAGAATGCACTTGGTAGTAATGCTTAATACTAGAGTGGTTCTTTGAGAAGATTAACTTGTACACTTAGAAATGTAGTATTTAGATTTATTTATTCTCTGTTTTGTTTTCTTAATTAAGCTAAACTATGGCCACACACACACAGAATTTGAGAGAATTTTCAGTGTAGCTTTTGAATAATTTGTCAGCATTTATGAATCCAGATTTCTCATCTGCAAATTTTAATCACCAGATAAAACAATTTAACATTTGTTCTTAAATGTTTGCTTGGTTTTCGTCAATTGTTTCATATACCAATACTTATGCATACATATACATTCGGTATTTTGTGGTACTTGCCTGACAAGTACATATTAAAAAACACTTCTAAGTTAAAATCACTTAAGAAGTTCTTGATTGTAGGATTTCCTAGTGTATGGTTTAACTCACAAGAAAAATAGCTTCTGTAAAGCTAATTATTCCAACACTTATTGCTGAACTCTAGTTTTCTTCTTTGTGTTTTTCTTTTCCCCTAATCTACTTTCTTTGCTAATGGCGGGGGGGGGGGGGGGGGGGGGGGAACCTGCTGCTTTTATGCTCTTTTAAGCACTTATTGCCATCAAGGCTTTAAAATTTGTTCCAATGAATTATAAAATCAATTGCCAGAGCAGGATTGCGTACTAAGGATATAATTCTGAATTTTGACAATTCTTTGATGCTGTTTTCTGACACTGTGTGGGTTTACATGGTGAATAAAGTAAACGGGTATCAGACTTTGCAGGCTAATATTTAACCTTTGGTAATAAGGCTAAACTAATACATTAATAGATTAGATTAATGAATTAAATGGTTATATGAATTCCAGGGTAACGAAGTAGATAACACTGATTACACTGGTGCTGGTGATAAAACAGCATTAAATGGTGTGACATTTATTAGCATAAAGAAGAAAAGGAAAAAGAATCTTGAGACTTAAATTGTGCATTGGTTTTATTTTTGGGGGTTTCTTTCTTACAGGCTTGAAGATTTTGAGACAAATGAAACAGAATGGAAGGAGGTGCCTGGGTGTCAAAATGTTACTCACATGGAATGTGACTTTTCCTCAGCAATAACCGAATACTATGATAAACACCATGTGCGTATAAGGGCTGAAAGAAGGGAAGAAGTGTCTCCATGGTCTAGCATTTTTGAAATGATTCCATATTTTATAGGTATGAGCTCCGTACATAATGTAACATTTTTAGTTAAATGTCCTTCAGCACGTTATTGTGGAAAAAATGCATGTGTGTTTTTTGGTGTTTTTCCTTTAAATAGTTATGCTTGACTTTCTTTTAATATTTGCAGCTCAGATCGGTCCCCCAGGAATAGAGTTACAGTCCGTTAATGGAGTCATAAAAATTAAGGTTTCTCCTCCAGAAGCAAATCAGGTTCAAAAAATGTGGATAGATGATCTAAGTTTTACATATAATCTAGTTATCTGGGAAAATGCGTCAAATGCAGAGGTATGATCGTTGTGGGTTTTTTTTTACTTTTAACATGACTGTCACATGTGTGCTTTAATTGCTTAGTGCTTTGAAATGGAATTACTTAATTATGTAATTGTGTATAAGTGTTGCTGTGCAGTTTAAAAGTTGGGTGGAAGTGTTTGCTTGGAGTTTTTTGGTTTTGGTTTTTACTAGAGGATTGTATTAGATATTTTGTGATAAGAGTTTTGTATTTCTGTTAAATGCGGGAGCCACTTTCCAATGCATAAGTGTTAAAGGAGAAGCCACTGCCTGAGCACTCACACACCAGTCAAGGAGTTGCACACACACCACCCGAGACTTTAACTGCTCGGACAGTGGGCGACTCCAGTGAGCCGACGGGTGCCCCTTTTGACTCCTCGCGCGCGCACACACACACACACACACACACACACACACACACACACTCCCTCTCGAGTGTGTCCTCTTCCCTCAGGCTCGACCCTAGGTTTCCTGAAACAGAATCTCCCAATATGACGTACACCAGATGAATTTATTAGGTGGTACAGCGGTGTAGAACAGCTCGAGCTGGGTGCCTCTGGAGAGGGACCATGAACAAAAGAATCTCTGGGCAATGACTTGCAGTCAAGTTCCCTTCCCCTCACGAGGCAGTTTGGTCCTATTGGAGTATTTGGGTCTGGGATCTCCTTGTTCCTCACTGGATCCTTTCACTGTCTCCAGGCAGGCTGTTCTTTTTTTCTTCTCAAGGAGGCAACTTCTGCTGATGGATGTGGCTATCTTATCTTTCTAATTTACACTGATTTTGGGGCCTTCCCTCATGTAACCAAGTAAGAGTTCAGTGCAAGTTTGTCAGTATCTAGATGAAAGTTAGCACACAGCTTGTGGCCTAAGGCTTTTTACTAATGCTATACAATGGATTCCATCTGAACTAGGAAGTGACCTCTATAACATAAGGATGACGGTGAAACAGTCTGAGATGTGTTGGAGCAGTTCAAGGCAGTGGGAAGAAGCATTTACAGTAAGGTATAGATATAGGGAAGGAGAGAGATAAGAGGCTAACTTGAGCTTGCTGAGAACCATATAGCTTGACTACAACTGTAAGTACACTGTCCTGTGACACTAAGTAAGTTCTTTGGTTTTATACTGTCTGTTGGGGTTTTCTAGGGATCCTTCTGAGGTCTTGTAATTGTGAACTAGTTTCCGAGCCATAATGTGCATCTCACACAGCAGATACAGCTATTCTGTAAAGACCAAGGTAGAAACAGTCTTTCTTTTTTCATCTTTTTAGGGGAATGGGTGCCAGCTAGATTAGGGTAGGAATTGAAGAGATATCTGTGTTCATTTGGAAGACCTAGTCATAATCATTACACATCAAAGGGGGGAAAAAAGCTTTAAGTTAAGTACAAGCTGTGTACAAAGGTCAGGCACTGGGAAGTCTGGCAAACCAAAAGCAAGGAGGTAGCAGGAGGGGAGAGTGTCCCTCAGTGAATTGAGGGATGGAAGTGTACTATTTCTCTTCTCAGTGTGTGCCTGAGTATTTATATGGTGAGTTACATGTCACACAGAGCAGTGCTGCGATCCCTCCCCACTTTCACGTGTTAAAGGAGCACAACATGTTCCTTCCTCTCAATCACGTGACTAAGTTGGAAACTTTCCTTTAGAATTTATTCAGGTCATATCTTGTCCTGCATTTCCTATTTTAGCATTTTTGATGGCGTATTATAGAAATGGGCTGAAACCTGGGGATAAAAAATCAGCTCATCAGGAAGACTAGTTACCTTCATATGCTATTTGCAATTGTTTCTTACAGTTCAGAAGTCAAAGTATTTTTCCTACTGACGTAATTGATGACCTTGCACCAGAAACTACCTATTGTTTGAAAGTTCAAGCAGTTCTTCCTTTGGACTCCCAAGAAGGCTTATTCAGTCCCATTCACTGTGTAAAAACTACCCGTAAAGGTACAGAGTAAAATAGTTTTGTCTTAAAATGGTTACTCAAGTTTAAACTGCTGGAATGTAAATTGTTCTAAAGCAACAGAAATAGGCAGAAATGCCAAGTTCCTACTGATTTTGGTGTAACAGTAATCTTGACAGTTATATACATTTTCTATTTTAAATCAATATAAAATATGTCAACTGTCAATATTAGAGTTTTAATAGTACAAAAAGGTTTTTGCTCTGAGGCAAGTTCTGTCCATTAGTTTGGATTGCAAAAACTACTTTTCTGTATTTTGGAAAACTGGATTTTTTTAATTAGTGAGTTTGAATCAGGAGGAAAGGGAGGTGTATGTAGGCAAAACAAAAGCCTTTTGTATATTTGGCACTAGATGAATGCATATAAAGTTGATCTAAGCTTAAATACTATTTTTTTGCAAACCTTGGTGAATTTATTATTACGGATTCTGAAGAATGGCTTAGTGGCAGTTTGTCACCAGTTGCTTGTTTTGCATGTCTAAATGTAAATTCTTCTGTGTGCGGTTCCAGTGTCAGTTTAAGTAGTTTTAAATGTTTATTTCAGAAAAAAAATAACAGTGTTGGAATGTAGAAAGTCAAACATTAGATTGAATGGATGGTACATCAAAATTACTTTATGTTTACAGGTGTATATTTTACACATTTTTCTCATTGAGTTATTGCTGAACCAGTTTATTTCTACTAATCTCAACATTTCTGTACTTAATTTTTTCTGAATTTATTTTTAACTTTTTTTTACTAAAGGCTTAATATGCAGTATATATCACAGACTTTGATTTGCCATCTTCATAATGAAAACAGACAATTTTCTTTTAATTATTGAAAGTGTACCATGACCATTTACGTGAGAAACGCACTCAGTGAGAAATTGTTGTACATAATATAAAGCTTTTCAGTAACTGTGGGTTTCATTTTCTTTTGACTTTGAGCAGTGAATGACCTACTCTGTGCAACAAATGTCAGCGTTCTTGCTTTGAATATGAAATTTTATCTGCATTGGAATAATCAGTATAAACAACATGTGAGCTACAATGTACAGTATCTCATGTGAGTTAAACAATTTCCATATCTCTGTTTAAACAGGTTATGTCATTCTAAATGCCATCCATTGTGTTTTGCAAATAGTTATTAGAAGCTAAAGTGAAATACTTAGCAAAAGTGGCTTAATGTATTCATTGAAACATGGGTAACTCATGGACACAGTGAGGCTTTTTAACACTCTGGACACAGCGTGGCTTTTAAAAGGATTGCATGTAACATCGTATCCTAGCATTTCAGGATACTAGGCTTCTTTTAAGAGGACTAAAAACCTGATGGAATGGACTACTAAGTATAGGCTAAGCAACTTTTTTAAAAGATGTACAGTTTGCCTTGCTTGGTATCTCTTTGAATATGATGAAATTAGATGAGTAGAAGTGAGCAAAAATGCAGGTGTTCAAGGTTTTAATTGCCAATATATTTGATTACTTCTAGTCAGATCCCAACATGAAAAAATCCCCATCATGTCTATAAGCCTGTATCTTAATATCTAGTTGTTGTACAAATATTGTGGCCAGCATCTAAATGAAAACAAGAGCTACCTCTAGCATTCTTTTGGAATTCCTTTGGCATGACAGAAAAATAATCAACTTAATAGAAGTATATGAAAAATCATAGTTTGGATTTTAAAATTTCTAAACCCGATATATAATTTTTGTATTGAGGCATGATTAAAGCACAAATCTGTATTTCCTCATCCAGTTAACGTCACTGTGTTCAGTGATAAATGAAAAGACAGTATTCTAAATATGAGAAATTTCTAAGAGGCCCATTCTTCAAAAATAAAAAAACCTGTGTAGCACAAGTGAACCTGCCTTTTTTTTTTTTTTTAGAATTCAAGGACCTCACATCAAAAACTATTAAAATATCTCTTGCAGTGGGTATCTGAAGAAACTTCATGATGATTACTCGGTGAAGTGGCTGAATGTACCTGGATGTGAAAACATCACTGATACACAATGCAATTTGTCATCTATCATCACTACTACTTCTGGATTTTATTACCTCCGTGTGCAGGCCATGAGTGAATATAACAAATCATGTTTTTCTAATGAAGTAAAAGTAGATCCTCTGGTAACAAGTAAGCAAATGTGTCTTCTTAAATTTTCATTTCTCAACAAACTTGTACCTAATGCTGTTATTTGCAAAAAGGAACTTGCTAGGTTAATAAAATCTAATACATAATTCCCCTACAGAAACTGTGGTGGGAATCCTGGCCTCATCAAGTTAAACATGAGTTTTTCCATGGTCTTCTCTGTTCAGCACAGCCAGTATTTCACTTTATTTAGAATCATATAATTTGCTTTACAAAATTAAACTACAAAGCATTATATGGCATTTTATAATCTCCCTGCATACCACATTAATCATGTGTGAGATTGTACTACAAATATCCCTAGTCTGACTTTTGCCACTAACAGTGAGCACTTGATATCTCAGAAAAGCAATGCCAAAATCAAATAATTTTGGAATCCACTGCCTCTATTTTCTTGTTCATCTGCTCTCTTCTCCTTCACCTCTCTACCCTTATGCAGTGCACTCCTGAATTTTGTGCTGAAGCAGTATTACATTGACATACAACCCTGAAGAGCTTCAAGAAAATGAAGTCTTAAACGATAGCGACATCCAAGTCAAAAATATGTAACGCTCTCCAGAGTGAAATTATAGTGATTTTTATCTTTGCACTTTTTTGATTTTGTGAGAAATGTGACCTTACTAAAATGTTTGACTTCAAAAAAAGTTATCAATCATAAATGTCAAGAAATGTTTATCTAATATGTAGGGTAATATCCCCTGCCTTCTATATTGAAGATGGGATCAATAGCTGTTCTGTAAGTCAGCTTTCCCTTGTCCAAGCTCTTGGTAATTAGATAACTCTTTAATAAGACAACAGTGACCTAGGTAAATAATTCAACAAAAGAAAACAAAACCCATAATACATCTCACTTTTTAACTGTACTATAACTGAGAAAGAGGGTATATGTGCAAAACAGGGCCCATAGCCCAATGAGATAAAGAAGTGTTCAGTAGTTTCACTTTGACTTGCACAGTTATTCCCACTCTCTGTGTATTTCGTGTCACTGAAACTTGCAGAAGCAACATATGAATGCGGAAAGAGAAAATATTTCAATTATTTCTCAGGACTCAAGATTCTGAATAAAGGTATTAGTCAAGTTAGAATTTTATTTAAAGTTTCTTTAAAATTGTCATAGATTTAAATTACAGTGTTTTATGCAATGTTTTTGTTTGTATTCTTTCAGTCTTACTTTTAACTTTTTTTTTTTTAAATGTTTTAAGATGAAATTGGCCCTCCTGGTGTAAAGGTGGACATCAGTGATGTTTTGCTCCATATCCAGATTTCTCCTCCAGGAGGATCTGAGAGTGAAGTCATGAGGGACCATTATGACTTGTCTTACCGGATTCTGTATTGGAAAAAATCACCAAATATTGAGGTATGAACTACCTAAATGTTTAAAACAGTATGTAAAATTTACTATGACTTAAACACTGAGTTTGAGTTCTCCTCAAGAAGCTTGTTTTCAAAGAGGCCCATATATGGTGTATCAATCATGCATTCAGTTTGTTTGGGTTTTTTGCTGAAAGATTCTTTTAAAAATCTGGTTAAGATTACTTTTATCACAAAGTAATTGACATTTTAATCTTTTTCCATTGATGGGGCTATACGTAATGATTTGCAGAATTGCACTGAGTTTTGTACAAGCTGCTATACATGGCTCAATTTTGAATAGAGGTTGTAGGGTTCTTATGATGCCATCTTTCTTACAGTATGACTCTGTGCACTCTTAATGTAGCATCCAGCCCCTCAACTTCTTTTATTTCTGTATTTGCAGTTTTATAGCTATGTGTATCATAAAACAATGGAGCCTTGCATGCTTTTAGCTCACATTTTAATGTATCTTCCATACTCTTACTCTTCATATAATTATATACATCTTATTCTTCCAATTCTTCTTTTCAGGAGGAAATCAAAATGAAAGAGATAAAACAGACAATAGGGACAGTCTCTGATCTAACACCCTCGACTTTGTACTGTGTAAAAGTACAAGCATTCTCAGAAGCTTACAACAAAAGCAGTCGTTTCAGCAAAGAGGAATGCATCAAAACACCTGGAGGTAGGTAGAGCTTGGGAATCATTACACCTCTGGAAATAAAATTGTTAATCCTTCGTAAGCCTTTGCAGGTCTCTAGTTAAAAAATATTTGCAGCAGGACTTAAATTAAGACCAAACAGTACATTCAAGACTCTCTTTACAGGGACGCAGTCATACAGATGACTTACCTGTACTTGCCATATATTCTTATATCCCAGTGTGGAAATCTCTCATTCTTTGGTCATTCGTACTAACTGGAAATAGAGATTAAAAGACCTAATTGTCTCATCTTGATTATTTTTAAAGTTATGTTATCCTGCTATGTATTATTTTTAGTATGTTCAAACTCTCTTCATTTTGTTAGAGATCATGCCAGAGAATATATTGCAAAAGAGAAGAGAGAAGAAGGGAGAAGGAAGCTTGAACTTAAGCACTGAATAGCTTATGACTAGCCAGATAAAAAGTTTCTTTGACTACCATATTTTACTATCAAAAGCTGAATTCCATCATGTAAACTCCTTCTACTATAAGGTACCTTAACTCCTGGAACTGAGCCTAGCCTGTTAGAAGGTTTTCCACAGTTCCTTGGTTAATACAGGAATGCAGGACCATAGACTTATGGAATGGTTTGGGTTGGAAGGGACCTTCAAAGATCATCTAGCCCAATCCCCCTGCTGTGGGCAGGGACATCTTTCACGAGATAGATTGCTCAAAGCCCCATCCAACCTCACCTTGAACAGTTTCAATGATGGGCCACCCACAACTTCCCCGGGCAACCTGTTCCAGTGTCTCCCCACCCTCATTGTAAAGAATTTCTTCCTTATATCTAATCTAAATCTACCCTCTTTCAGTTTAAAAGCATTGCCCCTTGTCCTGTCACTACAGGCTTTGGTAAAAAGTGTCTCTGTCTTTCTTATTAAGCCCCCTTTAAGTACTGGCAGGCTGCAATAAGGTCTCCCCGGAGCCTTCTCTTCTCCAGGCTGAACAACCCCAACTCTCTCAGCCTGTCCTCACAGCAGAGGTGCTCCATCCCTCTGATCATTTTTGTGGCTGGCTCATGTCCAGCTTTTCATCCAGCCCTATTGCGAAGTCGTCCTCAGCAGGGCTGCTCTCAATCCCTTCATCCCTCAGCCTGTATTGATACTGAGGATTGCTACAGCCCAGGTGCAGGAACTTGCACTTGGCCTTGGCTTGTTGAACTTCATGAGGTTCACATGGGCCCACTCCTCAAGCCTGTCAGGGTTCCTCTGGACCATGTCCATTCCTTCTACTGAATTAACTGTACCACTCAGCTTGGCGTCATCAAGTTGATGACACCATGTTTGGGAACTGAAGTGAAATTCATCTCACCTTTCTGTACTGACAAAGTAAAATCTTGTGCTGAGATAGTGTCTAGACTAGCAGTGTAGAAAATAACTGGAATATTCTTAGGTTTGATTTCTTCTTAAATAAGCATGTGAAAGGAAGAAATGCTCACTTGAAGATCCTTTTTCTCTCTGTTGCCTGTGTTGTAGTCATCTGAAGCTTACAATTGGAGTTCTTCTCCTGTCCAAGAAACCATATGGATGCTGTTGTGCCCCTGAAGACCCTGCAAGTCTAGGCACTTTCATCATTTCCTGTCTAAAAAATCATGGGCCACCTTCACTGTAGTAATTGCCCATTCTTACTCTATAGCCCATGGGAATTTCTTACTCCCGTATCTCTTGTCTTTTTAAAGGAGAGAGCTCTATCAATTACATATTATGTTCCGTGGGGTTAGGCCCTGTACACCACCAATAGTGCAGTAAATTTACATGCACCAGATGCTTCGTGGTAGCTGTTGATGTGCAGCCTTTTTGTCCTACTGTCAAATAGTGACATATAACTGGAATAGAACTGGGAATAACTGGATCTTGGTTCTGATCCTGTCCACAAATGCCTGCGTTCTTATATTGGATAAATATTTTGTGCTGTGTTTTTAATAAGTTATCTCAGATATGGGAATGGCATCGTTTTTGTAATTATTATCGTGGCTGGATATAGTACTGTAGAAATGTGAAATTTTGTGATTAATGCTGTATCAGATTTGGAGATAATCCATTCTTTAATCTTTGTAGTTTATGTATGCCTAGACTGAATGGTTTCTATTCACTTTTTTAGATAAAATGTTGCCTCTGATCATTTTAGCAACATTTGTAACTGCTCTGATTGCTGTCTTGCTTTTGGCTATGCCGCTCCTTTTTGCCATGTATCAAGCCTACAGTAAAATCAAATACGTGTTCTTTCCATCATGCCAGCTTCCTTTGAACATAGAGGTAAGATGAAGTTTATTTTTATCATTCACTAAGCAGATGTATTTTTAGAAAAATGAACAGAAAATACTATGAAAAGGTCTTTGTCTCCTGTGGTCTTATGGGTATGCCAAGATAAATTGTATAAGTTTTAACTAAGTGCAGGAATTCCTATGAAAAAAATGGGTTGTGTCAATTTCTAGAATTTTGTGATTAGCAAGTAGTTTAACTTTTGTTTTTTCTTCTATCTGTGCAAAACTGTTTCTAACGATCCTTCATTCCAGAGAGTGTGCATGTCTACCCAATGTGATAATGTACTTTTGCCCTGCTATGTGAGACCAGATATGTTTTCTCACTGTGTTATCTGGAAGAGCATGTACTAGCCTTTTTGCCATCTTTTAAGATTCAGAGGAGGTAAAAACACAGGCCTAGTCTTTACAGGAAATTTTGGTGTAGCAGGCAGCAAATGCTTCTACCATCTCCTGACCTAGGGGCCTGGATGGTCTTAAAGAGGGTAGAAGATGTCCAATTTCCAGCTCAGTTTGGCACAGGTAGTACTTAGCAGGGATCCTGTTCTGGAATGAACACGTAACCAACACGTAAGCGTAGGTATATTTTGAAATGTAGCAAGAACTGCTTTTCGCAGTACTTTCTTCTGTGTCTCTCAGAACGTTGATTTTGAGCAGTGTATGGCCTTCCAAACGTGTTGTCATCTCACCGCCGCTCTTAGGATATGTAGTATGCAAAGCTTGCTGAATAAATTTCTAATTTAAAACCAGTCTCATAATTTACAAGGGCTAATTTGAATTTAATTTATTTGTAAGACAGCATTTTAGTTGGTTTGTTCAGTAGAATACTGGTAAGATAATTAATGTGATGCATATTTAGAACCTTTTGTGATGGATTTGTTACAAATGACCACTTTGGAGAATAGATTTAAAGCATGTAGGGTAGACAGCAGTGCACCATTGCGGGCTGTGTAAGGCTTGGTATCCCACTGCAGCAGCTCGCTTTCTCTTTCTTCTTTCAGACTTTGCTTTATAACTGATAATGATTTGTAGACTTTTTGCAAATGCATGCCTGTCATCCCTGTGCGACCATGTGATCTTTGAAAGTGTTCTAAATTAGGATTTTCCCTTAGTTCTTGCGTGGCCTCATTCATAAATCAATGAAATACTGCAATTATATAGATGATTGACAACTACAAGCATTGTAAAAGAATGAAGATTAATGTTAGAGTTGTTTGTTAGTGTTCGACTGTGTGAATGCAGCTAACATCCTAACCTTTAGCTTGTGAACTTAGGGAAACAAATGGCATATTATAGGTGAAAACCTCATTATTTTACTGAATATGATAAACCAGATTTGTGCAGCTGTGGTGTTAAGCAGAATCATTATTTAGGTATTAGGTATGAATGTCCATTTCCCTTTTTTCTGCTTCTCTTTTTGCAGGGTTTTGAAGAACAGCTCTTTAGCAGTCCTTATCTGCCAGCTACAGAAGAACCAATAGAAAATTGTTCTATAATTGAGACTATCATCACAGAAGAAGTAAATCAAATTGGTTTTAAAGACTACAAACATTCTAAACAGAGCAGTGGAGATTCAGGAAATTACTCTAACGATGATGATACTTCAGGGAACAAAGTGTCAGAAGAAACGCTAGAAAAGGAAATAGTATAACTTTTAGGAAGATAAAATTAATGTAAGGGACCAGCAGCGTTATGAACACTTGAAACTGTTTTGTTATAGAAGTCACAGTCTAAGACAGACAATGTGACTTTGGGATTCCAAATCTGCACTTTGGTAATGGGAAGTTACATATCCTTTCTGCTACAAGCTAACTGAAGTTAAAACACAGTTGACTCCTCATACCGTATACCATTTTGACTGACTTTTCATCATATGATAAAACAAATACCATCTGCCTAAAGAGGAGCAGATCTGTACACTTTATATACTTGAACCTGGTAATCTCAGCAGAAGGCTACGCTGTTCCCCAGGAAGAGTTTCTCACTATCTTAGAGGTTGTTTTGAATGCCAGCATGTACTACTGTGACAGAAACCTTAAATTCCAGTATTGAATCTTACCATGTTTACACAGGCAGAAGGAAATTGATGCCGGATTTTTCTGATGTTCTCTTCCAGCCCCCTCGGGCAGTGCTTTTTGGCTTAGTGGGTCCAGAGCAAAAGATGCGAAGAGACCAACGGTGGCTTCAGTGAGGTGGCTCCTCCGAGCCTCCTTGTAGGATTCCTTGTGGCCATGGCTGCGGGATGCTCCCAGTGCCCGCTTGCTTGTTCACATAGCTGTGTCCCTGCATCAGGGTGCTCTCCCCCCACAGCACTTGGGAATCTGGGCAGGTGTGGGGAGGGGAAAAGGCAGGAAGGAGGTTCGCTTCACTTTAGGATAAAGAAAAATTTCATAGTGGAAGCTCTTTGTAAATAGAGGTTGGGTCAAATTGATTTACACTGCATTTGGGATAAAAAGCAACAAACTTCCAAGACAAATGTACACTGCAAAAAGAAACTAAATGTTTCTAAAACTAAATGTTTCTAAACTAAAACTGTTAAGAGGCATAGTCTTGATTATTTTTTTTTTCCCCCATGGCTAGATAAGCAGAAGTGCAACATATTTACTTCTAACTGAATTGTATTTAGAAATGTGAATCTCTTAACAAGGAAGAAACTTGTTTCTATAGTTACAAGGAATGGTGAGGATGCTTGCACTGAAAGCTTTTTCAGCTTAGTCTCATTTTGCCAACAGACTTTTCTGTGTACAAATTATAAGGATATGCTGCAATAGTATTTTTATTATATATGCCACTTTCTTCTGAGGAAGTAATTTTTTTTAAGTAGCTTATTTTTTATGAAGAAACTGATTTAGAGTAAACTGGTTTTGAGCTTCAGGTGGGCTGTTGTTTATTGTAACAAGCAACTGTTCGTGTTTATATATATATAATTTTTTTTTTATTATTTTGAAGATGTGATCTAATTTTATACATTTTCTGTTCCTGTGTTATTATGAAGAACATAATAAATTTTGCACATTTACTTCTTTATCCCTTTCTTGGTTCCATATATTTTTGATCCAGGGACATTGAAGCTACACCATGAATACTTAGGAAGTTCCCATGAGTCTTCAGTTATTGTCCTTCCTAAAAAACCCAATGTGAAGAATATCATATATAAATTTAATTAGGGCTTACATTGGGAGAGTTGCGTGATTTAGACAAATGGGGAAGAAAGTGATAATTCATTTTCTGAATCAGGGCTTAAAATGAGAACACTGAACGTGAGCATTCCAGTCGTTATGGTCTTTGGTAAATAGCTTCTGTCGTGAATTGCCGTGAGATACTTACAATGGTATGAAGTTCTCTGTATTTGTGTGGTCTCTTCAGTGTAATCTAAGTTTGCATAAACAAGTTGTAGCCCCACAGCAACTGTTCCTCTTCATGATTTATGCTGTAGCTGACCTCACTGGGTGGGTTTTTTTCCTGGACAACTTCAATTTCAGTCTTTTTTTTCTTATTTGTTACCTACTTTACAGTAGGGTTTGGGGACATATTTTCATTTGAGGGATTTTCAAAAGTGAAGCTATTCTAAACGTGTTCACTGAAGTAAGGTGTGGTGGGTCTTGGTTTTGCTTTGTTTTTCCCTGCTCATCTTGTGAGAAAGTTTCATCTGATACTTCAGCAGCTAACTGTGGGTGATTGTTTTGATAACTGTTTCCTGTGACACAAGATTTTGTTTGCTTTCCAGAGTTTTGGCGCTCTGGAAGAAAGCTATTTACTGTGAAGGATTTCACTGTCAGTTTTCAAATGATGGCAGTCTACAGTGAATGTTTCTGAATTCATAATTTGCAAGCAATCTGCATTTTTTCTTCAAAATGTAGAACCAAATGAATGGTAATGAATATATATGTATGCTTGAAGTTTGATTATAAGGTGGGCCACAGGAAATCTTGTGTCGGTTCTTTTCAATATTGCCAGAAGAAGCAAAACCAGAACTGTAAGATGGAAATACTCATTCTATCTATACAATATCTAATACTTAAACTGAAAAGTTAAGTTCCTAAATACCTGAGGCAATCACATTCTGATATGTTTCAGATGTATCCGGATATAGTAGAAAAATAATTTGATAGAACTTTTACAGTTCAACTTCTAAGAGGAGTTTATTACAGTGCATAAAGGAACTTTGTTTAAATGCCTATTTTCAAGTTCCCAAGTCTTTCTAAGAACCCTTGAAGTGTTTTCTTTTTCCTTGTTCAAAATATTTCTGACAATAGAAAGCTGATCTTTATTATTAAGTGGGATAAGATACAACCCTGTTAATAATATACAGAATACTTTCAACTGGACAACGTAGACTTGGATTTGTCCGTATTGATGATAAAAATCACAAGCAAGTTAATCAAACCCAGTGTTTTTGAAACTAGATGTACTTAACCAAGGGTGATGTTGTAGCATACGTGCAATATAATCAGCTTTAAGACTCTGTGTGGAGAGGGGTGACGAAGCAGAAGTTTTCTGTCATGGGATTGTTAATTGAAAGGAAACCAGCATCTGGTTATGATTTTGCATATTGACTCACACATGCTGTGACCGTCCCATGACTCTGCCTTTGGAATGGATTTTGTTATAAGGATTGTTTTTTATATATATAATTTCAAAATCATGTGCTTGATGTTGAAGCCTGGGTAAGAACGTACAGATAAAAATACAGTTGGTAAAGAACCCCTTCCATGGTAAATCTGGGATATTGGATCATTTTTGTAGGGATGCTTTACTGACTACTAATTGTGCAGTGCCATTAGCACTTGACTGTACTTTGTACAGAGGTACTTGGCATATTTATAAGTGTTAGGTACTGCCTTTTGACACAGGGACTTTATTTAAAAACCAAAAAATCTGAAGACACGTGACAGTACGATTATTTCTCATTTCGCTAGGAATTCAGTGTCTTTTGAGCAGGGGGAAGCAGAGGAGATCTGCAGAGGAGGAATTGCAGTAGATAGCTATGGTCTATTCTTCCTGGCAGTGTAAGTATTTATTTGAATGCCTGCCAGTGATGATTTTCAGTTAAGATGAAATTCATAGGTACGGTAGTACCTGCTAATGGAGCATTCAATGTAAAGGAAGAAATGTAAGTGAGTCTTGGGGCGTACAAGCCTTTCTGAGGGATTGATGACTTTCATGATCTACCTTTACTCAGCACTGGTGAGGCCACACCTAGAGTGCTGTGTCCAGCTCTGGGCTCCCCAGTACAAGAGGGACATGGACACACTGGAGAGAGCCAAGCAATGGGCCATTAAGTTGGTGAAGGGACTGGAGCATCCTTCCTGTGAGGAAAGACTGGGAGAGCTGGGACTGTTCAGCCTGGAGAACAGAAGGTTCAAGGGGGGATCTCATCAGTGTATGTAAATGCCTGAAGGGAAGGTGCAGAGAGGACAGAGCCAGGCTCTTCTCAGTGGTGCCCAGCGGCAGGCCCGGGGCAACGGGCACAGACTGAAACACGGGTGTTTCCTCGGAACATCAGGGAACATTTTTCACTGTGGGGGTAACCGAGCACTTGGGCAACCCAGGGAGGTGATGGAGTCTCCAGCCCTGGAGATACTCAGAAGCCATCTGGGCACGGTCCTGGGCAATCAGCTCTAGGTGGCCCTGCCTGAGCAGGGGGGTTGGACCAGATGCTCTCCAGAGATGCCTTCCAGACATGCTTTGAGTCTGTGATTCTCTCTTTTTGGACAGTATTGCAAAACGTTCAAGTAGTAAACTAAGCCATTTTTTGTTCTTCTTTGGTTTTGGGTTTTTTTTTCCAGATGCTCTGTCAAGGCCCCATTAAAAGTATAATTGCAGCAAACTTCAAACCGTGAGGTAGTTGATAAACAGTCACATGAAAATAACTGGTCTCTGTGCTGAGCAGTTAAGCTAGAGGAATACCAGCCATGGCATAAGTCCTCCTGATAATCGGAGTTTGTTAGGGTTGCAGGTAAGACTGGGAAATTTCTGACAGATAGGCTTGTGGCACTAAAAGAGATATAATTTGGTAAATTTTTAAGGAAAAAGATACTCTCATTGCAGGCTGATAGTCATCAGAATAAAATGAAATTTCTATAATGCTTAACTTGCATTTCTTAACTGTCCACCTGTCCCTGCCCCAAATTTCCCTACTCATAACACCCAACTAAAAGTGCAGTGATACGTGTTACGAATCCCAAGGCATCGGATGAAATGCCACTTTTTGACAAATGGTTTATTCACCGTTGCTGTCTGTGACAGAGAATCTGAACTTTCAAAGACTTGCTTAAGTGATTGCTCACACACAGAGTACTTTAAGTAGGTTTCTAGAAATGTAAGCAAGATTACCCTCAAGTTTTCTAGCAAGACATCTTCTCCTGAGGATATATGTGCAGTCTATAATGCAGAGCAAACCAATAGAAAACACAGTTGGTCTATGTAGAACTTCTTCCTCTTGACGTTGCCAGCATGTTTGATACTGCAGCTAGCTGGCAAGTGAATCTCACACGGGTCTCGGTGAGGAATTACATCAGAGTAGTCGTGCTCTTAGTAAGCTCTTGTTTTCATCACAGATGATATTTCCTAGGCATCTAATATCCCATTTTAAAAAAAGCAACATGACATTGTGGGGTGTCAGGACAAATTATTTTACTTAGCTTCTTGGAAAATATTTTGACAAACTTTACACTAGAAAAATTTGTATTGTCAAAGTATCTTGATTTCACAACAGAATTCAAAAGATTTTGAAATCACTGAACACCAGCTGTTGTCTTGTTTTCTTTGCACAGGAAGCAACCATAATTCCAGGAAATTCTGTTTTTAATGTAGATGGGTACAGACTCTGGGAATTTATTCAGTGATGTTGAATTGGTGGTGCCAAATTGACTACCTAAGCATCTCTTAAGTTCAAAATTATTATGATTAGTGAAAGCTACCACCATATAAGCAACACATGATCTAGTTAATCTGACAGGGAATGGCACAGAATCAAAGAAACTTCTGCTTGACCATGTGGCAATGTTTTGTCATGGAGACACAAACTTGAAAAATACTATAATTTTAACTAGTTCTTTTTTTTTTTTTTGGTGCAGTTTCTGGCATCCCAGAAATAATCTCATAATTAGTACCAGATCCATCTGAGTTGCTGATGCCTTTTTCCTAAGACACCAAAAGCAAACCATATTCAAAAAGAAAATGGTGTCAGTGGCAGCTTTGCTTAGCTTCCAGTAACTATATCCTCTTTCCTTCGCTGAGTGTCACTTATTTACTAAACCTGCCAGGTATTATTATTCAATCACAGGAGAAGCGAGGTTTTTCCCCTGGCATACCTTGCTAGCAGCCCTGTTGGTACCTAGTGTTTTGAGCTCCCTCTGCTAGTCTCATAACAGCAAATGAAAAATCCTCACACAAGAGTTAAGATGGGACAAGGACAGGGGCAATATTCAAAAAGCCCTGTAAAAATACCTTTTTTCCCAGATTTATTAAACAGTCCCTTAAAAAGAGAATTATTTCAAATTAAAATAAAGTATTTAGCCAGTAATTTTCTGCCACAATGACCTTATCCTTAGATTCTTCTCCATACATATATTTGTAACCGACAGACTGTCAGTCAGTAACGTAAAGCTGTTGATTTAAAGTATATCATAGTACTGATTTTTTTATTGCTATTTTTTTCTCTTCTCTATTTTCAAATGAGATTCAAGGTCAGTGTATAAATGTATAATTTTGTTTAAAAACCACTGCTTTTTAGCTAATGACATCTGAAAGAAACCTCTATGTTATGTATGGCAGTTGTCTCTGTGCTCTGCATATAAGTATATCATAAGTTATGATATATTGACAGCCGGCTGAACATGAGCCGGCAGTGTGCCCAGGTGGCCAAGAAGGCCAACAGTGTCCTGGCCTCTATCAGAACTAGTGTGGCCAGCAGGAGCAGGGAAGTGATCGTGCCCCTGTACTCGGCACTGGTGAGGCCGCAGCTCGAATCTTGTGTTCACTTTTGGGCCCCTCACTACAAGAAGGACATTGAGGTGCTGGAGCGTGTCCAGAGAAGGGCAACGAAGCTGGTGAGGGGTCTGGAGCACAAGTCTTACGAGGAGCAGCTGAGGGAACTGGGGTGGTTCAGTCTGGAGAGGAGGAGGCTGAGGGGAGACCTTATTGCTCTCTACAACTACCTGAAAGGGGGTTGTGGCGAGGTGAGTGTTGGCGTCTTCTCCCAAGTAACTAGCGATAGGATGAGAGGAAATGGCCTCAAGTTGTGCCAGGGAGGTTTAGATTGGATGTTAGGAAAAATTTCTTCACTGAGAGGGTTGTCAATGTCAATGAGAGCACTGGAACAGGCTGCCCAGGGAGGTGGTGGAGTCGCCATCTCTGGAAGTGTTCAAAAAACGTGTGGATGTGGCGCTTCAGGACATGGTTTAGGGGACACGGTGGCGCTGGATTAATGGTTGGACTTGATGATCTTGAAGGCCCTTTCCAACCTTAGTGATTCTGTGATTCTGTGAAGTATCAACAACAAAAAGGTTATTATTGTTCTATAATACCAAATGGAGAGAAGGCCACAGCTGTTCATCAATTATTTGAACATCATGTGGCTGCTTAGGCATGTGTTGCCAGTTTGTATACTTACTCATAAGACTTTTGACTCATGGATCCTCCAGCATTGTTTCATAGCGGATATCCACTGAGAACTCTGATACTAACCCTTCTTGAAATAAACATCCACAGTCTGCTCCCTCTAGCACAAAATCCCTGAGTCTTGCACTTTTAAACTAGGTTAGACTGACATATATGTATATCCATATTAGCTGATACTTGTAAACACTTCTCAGCCCTTTGTCCTTTCCTTGGGGTTGCGGGGGGGGGGCAGCGTCTGATCAGCATTTCTACAGAAAACCCAGTGTAGCATGTTCTAGTAACATAGTAAAACTTCAGAAAGAGGTCCCTTTCCAAAAAGCTTTCGGGTATTGTTTGCGAAATGATTTGCCAGTGTGCCACAAGGTGTATGGAAAAGGAAATGAAATTTCTGTATTCATTAATACTGTAATAGGTTTCATGTGTTCAGTGCACTGTTAGCTTTGCTAATTTCTGGGGGTTTTTTTCCCCTTCTGCAGCTGCTGTGTCTTAGGACTCCCTCCTGCCTGGTTGCTAGAGCCCAGCCCAGGGACCTGGGGTCTCTGCCCAGGCTGGGGGACGTGGCTACTACTCTCACGTTTACAGGTTCAACCAGTAGCCGAGCTGAGCACGTGTCCCAGAGACATGCATGCACAGAAGGCACTGGCATGGCTGGTTACATGGACTGCCACATGCCAGCTGCACCTACATATAGGACTTGCATAAAGCATAGACAGCCACGTCCTCTTCCTCCTCTTCAGATGGTAGAGATAGAAGCTCACTAGCGAAAGCACACACACATTCATTGATTCCCCAAGGCTATACCCAAGGTAGTATAGCCCTGCTTCATGGTCCCCTGCTCCCTGGCTAGTCCACCTTGATGTTCACTAGCAAACACACGCACTCACATGCTTGTCCCACTGGCACTCCACAAGTTCCCCTGGACACCAGCATGAACCCTTGCCTGCCTGATATCCGAGGACCCCGGGCTTGCTGGCTAGTCCAGCGTGGAGTTTGCTGGTGAATACGCATGTACGCCCCACACATGCCAAGACTCGGAAAGGCACACCGGCTGCGACCTGCAGTCCTGCTCCAGCTGCCCGTGCTGAGCCCCTCACTCCCACTAGTCCCTCCAAGGAGCTGGTTTTCAGGAGACACACCATTCCCACACCAGTGGCTGGAGGTTAAAGACCCCTACTCCAGGAGCTTGCACCAAATCCACTCACACACACACAGCTCTCACCGGTAGCTGGCACTTAGTCCTTGCCGTACATGTACACACAGGATAGAGAATAAGATTACACAGAAAAATAGTTAAGAAAAAATGTAGTAACAAAATACAAGAAGATAGAGGACAGACTGCAGTGATCAGACAAGTGTACAGGCTGCACTTATTTTATACACAACTAGCCCCTTTTATACCCTTTTCTGCCTACCCCCCTTTTTGTTCCTTCCTGCTTCCCCTTCCCTCTGCACATCCTCTCATGGGTTTGTACAGCTCTGTTGATTCCTGAACACCTCCCAGCCAGATGTCTGGGACCTCCCTCTGGTTCACAACCTTAATCGGTTGCAAACTCCAGGTTGTGACTTCCCCGTCCTGGGAGTGGTGCCTGCAGTTCCTTGGAGAGCCCATCTGTCAGTGTGAGGGGCAGGGTTTGTTTTGCCGGGTGTCTCTGCATACGTTTTTTCTAGTATTCCTCTTTTTTTTCCCTTAGTTTCCTTATTGACATGGTCCCTGATCCTTGCTGGAATAGCCAGATACCCTTAAAGGCGTGAACGCGCTCCTTCCACATAACCTTTCACTGAGATGACTCATAACATACAAAATAAACCTATACTGAGCTCACAAATGTCTAGACAATTTGAGGGAGGTTGTCATAGAATTAATTCTGGAAAAGGTCCAGCCATGAGACTCCGCTTGATATCCCAAGGCAGGGGCCTGTCGGCATTTTGAGCCCAAAGGTCTTTTACACTGTATGCAAAACACATGCATAAACTTGCCAGAAAAATTTCTGCTAGGTGAACTGTTTCTGTTTGTGCCCTGGTAGGATCTAAGGTGCTACCCTCCAGTCAACCCCACTGTCAAACCCGTGTGTCCCTGGCCCTGTGTTCTTATGCAACTTGAGAGTTTTTTTGAAAGCTCAGAAGGGGGAAAAAAAGGCGGGGGGGGGAGTTTGTAGCTCTATATGATAGCATGTATCTTCCTTCCCACACATGATAACAATCAGAGTGAGCACACAGTTTCTTATCTTTTTGTGTTGAAGTAAAACACACAGGAGAAAGTTCATAGCTGGAAAGCTGAAAAATCTTAAAAGATGTTAGCAGTTTTGCGTCTTTTCCCCTATGGGAACGATGATACCTCAAAACTTTTCTATCTTTCCATGAGAGGCACAGATTTTTCTTAAATCATCTCTTCTCAATAAATGTGTGTGGCATGCGTACATGCACACATACACTGGTGCATCTGCCTTCCTCTTGACCATGTTTTCTACTGAAAGTTTTTATGAGTTAATTTCCTCTTTTGAGTTTACAAGCCCTATTCCTGCAAATGAAGCCCCAGAAAATGTCTATGTTTTTTTCACCACAGCTCAGTCTGCAGGACTGGGGCCCTGCTCCTTTTTTTAACATCAAAGTTATAAATGTATAAGTGGGATACAATCAAAATTCTCCTTCAAATACACATCTGGATTTGCAGTCACACTGAGCAACCTATATGCACAAGCTGTACTGGCTAGACTATTCTTTACCCTGGCTGCATCAGTCATTCCTGTCTGTACATGCCCTATAAGTTTATAAAAGGACCAGCATGCACCTCCTCTCGGTTCTTCTGAACTTCTTGACTGAGTCATAGCAAATTTCCTTTCACACCTTCCTAGGAAGTTACCTTATTTTTTTGTAAGGCCCTTGTTGACCTAAAAGCTTATTCACTTCTCTGGTATGACCAGTTTTCCCTCATCCCCATGTTCTCTTCATATTGATTCTTCTGCAGGACTTCTGTATACTGCTCTGAAACTTTGGCTGGCTACAGCCACGTTTTTTGTAGTGGCAGGGGCTCCTCTCCCGCAGAGCCACTACCACTCCCCTTACTGCTTTGACAAAGAACACAGAGCATGTCTTGGTATTACCAGCCTGGCTTTTCAAATAAAGGCTGAGCATGCAAGCGATGATGGTAGCAACTAACAGTGGAGACTAAGGTTTCTGCAGTGTTCTCTCCAGAAAACAGCAAGGAGACCTCCGTCATTCTCTGGGCTGGCCTCACAGTATTCTTCATCAGAAAACCAGGTCTCACCTACCCCAGAAGCAGCATGAGATCTCTGGTAGTTCCCTTGCCTTTGCTCTGTTGCCTCTCTGCCTACAGTGACTACAGGAGAGGGTCACCAGAGCTCTGGGTCCTTTTGTGTTACATCTACGGCTGGTGTGACTTCCTATCTGCTCATACATGATCAAAGGTAAATGGATCAAGAAATGTTCCTTGTCCCCGTGTCAGAGGCCATAAAGGATTGCCATTGCCTACACAGAAAGCAGTGTCCTTTCTCTAGTCATAGGATCAATCTGTTTACATTGCAGAGAAACTCTACAAATTCTGTACCAGATACTAGAGGTCTGGATGCACCTTTGGCACAAAGCTGGGTTCTTCCACTGTCTTCGGCTTCCCTGCTAGAACAACAGCCATATCAGTTGTCCTTCAGAGACATTGTCGGCCACTAATTTCTGATTTTAAACAGTGCTGAGGACTTACTATTTGCAGAAAATAATATATAGCAATTGAAATTAAGTGCTTTGTTCAACCAAAGTTTTTCCAGAAAACTATTAAGATCGTGAATCCTACCTCTAGGAGGAAAACCACTTTCTGCCCATGCCATGTGTCTGCTCTTTTGTGAAAGCTTTCTCATACAGAAGCCTCTGAGATGTAAGCAGAGTTTTTGTGAATGCATCAAATTAGTTCAGCCATATTTGTACTGCAGCCCTTGACTCTAAAGAACTTTTGAGAGTAACCTAAAGGACACAAATCAATATAGTTTTTCCAGCTTTAGTCACCAGTTCCCCTTTAGAGTCCCCAAAGTTACCATCCTGAAAGGATATTGCAGTTAAATATTGCATTTAATCGCACCTGGCAGACTGCAATATTGGACAAATAGATGGCATTTGGTTATGATGACATCTATAACTAACTTAAAGCATTACCATTTCCAAACCTATCGTGTCTAGTTCTTTTTCAGGAACCTTACTCAATCTCCTGTTGGAGGAGATTCTCATAACTAATATCGCTCAGTCTGAGAGTGACAGATTCAGTTCCTATTCACCTTCAGAGAAAGAGGTGTAATAGTTACTATTTCCTGGTTACTTCCTGAAAGAGTGGTGGTTCGAGGCTTATTTTAGATCTCAGGAACCTAAGTGCTTTTGTCTACATATTTTAAAATTTGGTACAGTTATTCCAGCATCTGTAATCCCTTTCAGTAAAGGGATTAATTCACATTTCTCAATCTGCAAGCTGTGTATTTTGACATCACATTTAAATCTTGTATCAGAAGTACCTTTGCTTTATAGTGGTCCCAAACCTTTCCTAATTTAGTCACATCCCTCTCCTTGTCTTTCCACGAATGTAGTCTTTGGGAGAACTGCACACTATGTGCTCAGTTCAGGCAAAAAGGGAACAGCTGAATGGGGTGTCTGGCTGACAGAGATTCCCCACCTCAGAAAATTATAAACTCAATGTTATCTTGAAAGTCCTGGTCTCTGTTTCACTCCTCTCCTGCTCCTTGGTTTGCCAGTTGCGTAGCTGCCTTGTTTCACTGTGAATACACCTTGTGAGACTGAGTGTTTGAGCCCTCTACACTTCAGAAGACACTTAGGCTGCAACTAGTGTGCCTGCAGTTAAAACCTGTCAAATATTTCTTCCTCATATCACAGGACATCATATTCAGGGAATGGTACATAACATCACCATGTTACACAGATGGCAAAGTGGAGTGTGATCCTCTTAACCATGCAAAGTAGTATAGCACTAGTCAACTTCTAGATCTATTTAGCACCCACAGACTGTTTCATTGATGGACTTTGTAAGAATTTTTTCCTGCCAAACTGGACATTCAGAAAATGTCTGGTTGTTTTAAAGCACATTTTGCAGCTATGGACAAATAAAGACCACGATCTTTGCCTCACAGGTCAATAAAAATTGCAAAATGGTCTCTGCCTGTGTTCAGGCATTTCTGTCTTGGAAAAGCCGAGACATGAATTCTTCTCAGGTCTTTTGTCACCAAATGAGGTTAAGTCAGGACAGGACAAAACACACAGTTTTGGTATCAGGATCTCATAAGGCCCTCTACATGAAAAACTTTGCTTCCAGATCTCCTGTCAATTTACCAGCCAAATTCTTCACCTGAATCTTAGCTTGTACCTCATCACTTGGATGCTGGAAGGCTTAGGCAAATAAAATCATGCAATTCTCCTTCTCTTCCTCAAAAAAAAATTCACTTAACAGCAAGTAACTGTCCCCCAGAAAAGCCTATAAAGCAAAACAGCTGACATTCACAGACTGAGGTTCAGTTATGTCCCTATCTGCAATGCTTGTTTCCCTTCCCTTCAGGCTGCAATTTGGAATCTAGAAAAAATCTCATTTTGCTGTATGAAGTAAACAGAAGTCCTTTGACAGCTTCTTTGACTTTTCACTCCCCATTCTGTTTAGACGAGGTGTTTTTTGCGAGGCCTATCTAGATTCTTCCTGTGAAGGACCCAGTTTCATACCAGGATTTAAACACAGGCTGTCATTTCATGGCACCCTGAGCCAACCTACCTGCTGCCTTCACAGTTCCCCGGACCACAGTTTCACCCTTTGTCTTGTGCCAGAGCTAGTTTCTCCAGGGCTCAGTAAACTGGCAGGGAAAAAAAACCCAACAAACCAACCTGACAAAAACAGATAGTTTCCTGTTACTTAATCCAAGGCTAAAAAATGATCAAAATATGTAAGGAAAGAGAAGCCATGCAATAGCAGCCGGCAGCTGCATGGCCTTAGACATGCTGCAAGAAGAAACACTTTGAGCAACTTGTTTCCACCTTTGTTTCTTTATGCTGTCTGACTGGGTGGGAGAGATTCAGACCCTAAAGACAAACTTTGTTAGTCCTTTTTTTTTCTTCTACTTCCTTTTTCTTTAGTTATCTGAGATCAAATTTCAAACTGAACCTAAGGTGGTGCCAGAATTCAGTCATCTGGTTTGAGTGAATCCATGTGTTTTCTTCTCAAATATTACAAAATTCAAAGCTCTGCTTTTGAGCCTTCTCTTCCTTTAGGCATGCTTTGTCATAGCCTGAAGACAGTGATTTAGCCATCCTAGTCTGTGCCCAGAGGAGGATGAACCAGTGGAAAACTGCTTCTGAAAACTTTTGAGGGAGCCAAGATAGGGCCTCAAAGTCTGATTAGGATTTTGTTCATCAAGAGCTTGAGTGGTGTTGGCAACATCCATTTGAAGTTCCAGTAATCGGTAAGATTCAGAAGGTTGTGTCATAGATCTCCGCTTGTGCTTTTCAGCAAGCAATATGGTCTAGTTCAGGCATCAGCTGGATGTTGCTAAGGGTAAGGCAGTCCTGCAAATTGAGATTTGACCTTACAGAAGAGCTGATTTTACAGCTGTCAGACTGGATGAGTGTTGTTTCTCTTCTACCTCAGCCTCAAGCCTTCATCTCCCAACTCCTTCCTCACTCCCTTGTGTTAGATCTAGTAACTGCATGGTGCCGGGATGCATCAGTTCAACTAATCCCGAGAAGAGTTGTGTCAAATCAGCCAGGCCAGCGAGCTAGACCCGTGCGAAGAGCCAGAGAGGGGACGCAGCCGAGAGGGGACACAGCCTCCTCTTTACAGTGCAACTGACTGTGCGGTCAGCTTGGCTTTTCTTCAGGTAGGAAGCCAGGGATTGTCTCCCAGGCATTTTAATGTGGTCACTGCATGTATTTGCCTACAGTATAAATGTATATCTTAGACAAGAACTCAAAGGAGAAAGATGAGTTTTTTCCATGCAACTGTTTTGGGACACTCATGTTTTCTAGAGGTGCTTTTGTAAGTCATCTCCCAGTGCTGCAAGCCTTCCATTACCAGAAATAATATTTGATCAGGTAACATGCCTTAGGATGCACTCTTCAAAGAAGAATGACTTGCGGCATTAATCTGTTTTAACCTCCTTCCCTATCCCCTTGAAAATTCCCACACCCAAAATTGTATCTTCCAAACAATTCTGCATCTAAATGTCAGTATTTGAGGAACTTGGTTTTTTCTGTCACTGTCTGTTGTTAATATTTACAACAATCAACAACATGCCTGGGCATCTTAAATTAATGATCAGTTTCAGACATTTCAGACATACTTGTCTTAGAAATAACGATCTGGAAAACAAGTTTATCTACAGCAGATAAGAGGTGTTTATCTATCCGCATAAACACATCTCTGTTTCTGCTGCTTATGTAAACTGCTGTAAGTAGGCATGCCGTGACTAACTGCTTGTACTTCCTCTCCATTCCAGGAGACTTTATTTCATCAGTCAGTTTCTGTAAATGAATTGCGAAAACTCTCTTTTAATTTAAGCAGCACAGTATACTAAAATGCACACACCACAATGGGCTCAAATCCACTGGCCTCCAGAAAAGCCTATCCTAGTTGCTCAGTTCATCAGTAAACATCCTAAATAAGGCTCTAATTCAGAATATGCAAACGAGATCAAGGGAGGGAGGTGTTTCTTTTTTCTTCCTGATCTCTTCGTCTTCTCTCCTTTTGAGAGGCACAGACAGTATAACTTGAGCCTCATATGAGTACAGCTTGCTGCTGTGCCTGTGAGTGGGAGGAGACAACCTGCAGAGAGTTCAGTGGGGCCAAGCTCCCACTGTAATGCATTTGTATTAAATACTGAACAAATGAAAATATTTCCTACCTTGTGCCTTGATATTAACTGCTAACTGATACGTTCTGTGATTAGAAACAACACTGCCTTGTGCTACAAGATCGAAATGCAAAGCATGACAGTGCCAACTTTCCATTAAAACTCAAAAAGTAGCTAAAGCACAAAGCAAGTCTCTTTGCTGGTGTGACATAGCTTCCTTAACTCTCTTCTTCACTTTATAAACTTACCTCAGAACTGCTCAGAGAAATAAAGTAATGTTATTCCCCTGAGGAGAAGGCTGATCTCTAAAACCTCACTGCATGTGACTCGGGTGTTTTCTGGTTGTGTAATGCTGTGGGAATCCCCTTCAGTCAGCAGCAGAGCTTTTCCCCGTGGTGAACTAATAGTGTGCATCTATCTTGCTGACAGAGTTGCCGATTTCTGCGAGATGATGAAGAATATCAGGCTCAGCAAAGAGCTGGTGAGAAGTCTGACTCCTCACGGTGGTGGCCCGGAAAACCCGTGCCCATGTGCCTACCTTACCGTGGGCCTCATCAGGCCCCCACTGCCAGAGTCACCAGAATACCAAGTTTGCAGGGCCATACGCAAACTCCAGCATTTCTGACGCTCCCGGAGGCCAGAGCAGGCTGCAGGCACTGCTGGCTAGTTGTGGGTGCTCATGTCTCCTTTCAGAGTGAAGCCTGCTCTTCCCAGCATTTCCTTCTGAGTGCGGGCATCGCTGTAGTCCAACCGCCATGAGGCCGGCTGGCTGCGTGGCAGCTTGCGCACGCTTTTTCTCCCAGTTGCCTTCCTGGCTCCTCATTCCCAGTTTTGGATTCTTTTCTCCTTTGCTCTCCCTCACTTTTTTCAAGGGGAAGCGCCAGGAATGGATCCTGCAGCAGCTGGAGGAACATAAATGCAGTTGGGAGAGCAGAACAGATACGGGTGCTAAAGAACG
>NW_010515279.1:0-4798 GCF_000687285.1 Phaethon lepturus | reverse complement strand
GGGAAAGAGCTGTCGCGTGGGGGACCAAGACTGAGGTGGCTGTGTCAAGGGACAACCAAAAGAGAATAAACATATGTTTATCAGCCCTTTAGCACCACCCCAAATCACCTCTTTCCATGCATTTGTGAGTGGATAAAATATTTGTCCACTCTCTCATACATTCAAAGACAGAGGCTGGTATATACGGATGTCTGAACGCAAAAGTGCAATATAATCTTTATCTCCAGTATCAAGACAGTAGGACCATTTTTTTAATCTTGTGACTTGTTTTTAACTTTTCAACTATTTCATGGTAGCACCTCTGCCATTGCAGGTTGTGAATAAGAGCATGGGAAGACAAAGAGCTTGATGTCTTCATCCATTTGCTGTGCAATGATGATTCCCATTACAAACCCCTTGTGAATAGAAGTGGGCTGCAGAAGTCTTAGTCTGCAGGTGCTGGGGACCAGAACATTTTAGTTACTGAAAGTCCCAGAGGGAGTGGAACTTTTAAGAGAACCAAGATACCTTGCTGAATTGGAGATGCCCTTTTACAGGCCTAAATACCCTTCCATCTACCTCCAAAAGGACCCAGTTTGCAGCTGAGGGTCCAGATCATTCCAGCTTTCTCCCACAAGTTAGTAGAGCTAATATACCATATTTTGCAGGGGGAGGCTTTGTGTCTGAACAGACAAGTATGGTTTTCCTCTAAGATGTCCTTTTTTTTTTCCGCCCCATATTAGGCCAATATATCAAATAACTCAATTACATTTCTCTTCCAGGAAGATGATTAAAAATCCTGTCAGCAGATACCATGAGTTGGAAGTAAAGAGGTAAAAGTTTGAAGAGCTAGCTTTTGTCAAAACAAGTCCTTAATTTGTTTAAGGCTTGCTGAAGTATAGTTTGAATAGGAGTGATCTTTCTTTTGTGTGTTTACTTTTGTTTCCTGTTCTCAGTACATTTGTGTTGTTTCTTGCACATTAATGACATACCTTGCAAGCATCTGTAAGTTCATACAACTCAAAACATTGGCAGAATAAGTACCATAGATAAATTCCAGTGCCTGTTAAAAATTTTCAGTCATTTACGTATTGGAGGGGAGGGGAGATTCTTCTTTTTTATCTTCTTCCTTTTTTTTTTTTTTTGGTTTCTTAACTGACTTAGGCATGGTTCTTTACATGAGATGCCTACAAGAGGGGTAATGGAGGAACACAAGGAAGGTGGTTGATTTCCCTCTTAGACCACTGTGGTTCCAAAATTGTTCACCTATCAATCATGACCTGATGTATGAGGTGTCCCTGAGTCCTACAATGGATGCATTTCACCTCTATCTATGTGTTATTTCTGGAGAAATTGCTTATGTTTTGTGGATTCCAATTTTTTTCAAGATTTGGTGCCAGAAATTTGGCTGCAGGAAAATGATTGCCTTGATGTTGATTAGCTGTCTTCTTATGGGTGAGTTGGTTTCAGCATCCACATATAATAACTGGTAAGGCTGGGATTTTAAAGTAGTAAATAGTTTGCATTGGTGAAATACACCCAAAATACTTACTATGTCAATCTACTGCAGTTATGTGCCATCACGAATTTTCTTTTTTTCTACACATAAGACTTTTCAGTGATTTTAAGAGTCTGTAACTTGCAGTGATGGATGGAGCTATTTCTCCTCTGAAATGTATTTCCTTCTACTTTCTCTTGCTACCTTTCACTTTCTCATGTTGATAGCTTTTACTGAGGGAAAGGGACCAGCAAGAAAAAATAATTTATCCCTTACTTTCTAGTTTGACATTAGCTTTGCTTTTTGCTCCCTAAGCTCAAAGAAAATAAAGCAATACAGAATCATAGAATCACAGAATCATTAAGGTTGAAAAAGACCTCTAAGATCATCAAGTCCAACTGTCAACCCAACACCACCATGCCCACTAAACTAGGTCCCAAAGTGCCACGTCAACATGTTTTTTGAACACTTCCAGGGATGGTGACTCCACCACTTCCCTGGGCAGCCTGTTCCAACGCTTGACCACTCTTTCAGTAAAGAAATTTTTCCTCATATCAAATTTAAACCTCCCCTGGTACAACTTGAGGTCATTTCCTCTCATCCTATCACTAGTTACTTGGGAGAAGACACCAACACCCACCTTGCTACAACCTCCTTTCAGGTAGTTGTAAAGACCGATAAGGTCTCCCCTCAGCCTCCTCTTCTCCAGACTGAACCACCCCAGTTCCCTCAGCCACTCCACATAAGACAAGTGCTCCAGACCCCTCACCAGCTTCGTTGCCCTTCTCTGGACACACTCCAGCACCTCAATGTCCTTCTTGTAGTGAGGGGCCCAAAACTGAACACAGGATTCAAGGTATGACCTCACCAGTGCCGAGTACAGGGGCACGATCCCTTCCCTCCTCCTGCTGGCCACACTATTTCTGATAGAGGCCAGGATGCTGTTGGTCTTCTTGGGCACCTGGGCACACTGCTGGCTCATGTTCAGCCAGCTGTCCACCAGCACCCCCAGGTCCTTTTCTGCTGGGCAGCTCTCCAGCCACTCCTCCCCAAGCCTGTAGCCTTGCATGGGGTTGTTGTGACCCAAGTGCAGGACCCGGCACTTGGCCTTGTTAAACCTCATACAGTTGACCTAGGCCCATCCAGCCTGTCCAGATCCCTCTGCAGAGCCCTCCTACCCTCCAGCAGATCAACACTCCCACCCAACTTGGTGTCATCTGCAAACTTACTGAGGGAGCACTCGAGCCCTCATCCAGATCATCCATAAAGATATTGAACACGACGAGCCCCAAAACTGAGCCCTGGGGAACACAGCTTGTGACTGGCTGCCAACTGGATTTAACTCCATTCACCATAACTGTCTGGGCTTGGCCGTCCAGCCAGTTTTTTACCCAGCAAAGATATACATAATTATTTCTGAACTCCTGTAGGTTCTACTGATTTCCTGGGTTAATTAATATTTTTTCCTTTTGGAGCTGATTGATAGGATCAAATGTTGCATTGGCTCCAGTTCTCTTCACTCCATCTTCATTAGTTCATTATTTATTCTCAGTTCTCTCCTCTCTCTCCATCTCCCCTTAAACTACCAGTTTTAAGAAGTCATCCGTCATGCACTGATGGTGAAAACCACAGATTTCATTAATGTCTTTTCATGAAGTCACAACGGTCATTTGGAGTTCCCTCCTAACAGCCTGCTAGACTGTAAGAGAGTAATTTCTTGATCTTTGACTTAATAGGAAGCTCCAGGTAAGAGAGAGATCAGCTGGAGCAAAACCAAAAACTGGCAAAAGTTTCCTGTCTGGTCTGGCAAAGGGAAAACACACATGATCTGTTATGGGATTTCTCTAACAATTACAGTAAACATGTGCCTTTCAGTGCAAGGGTAGAGGGAAACCCCATTTCAGAATTCATGTTTTGAGTTGCGGTTTAATATACCTAAGTTTCCTCTGTGAATCAAAATCTTATTAATGCAGGAATTAGAGATGCCACTAAAATTAACATGCCTTTTGGACATGCCATTTTGTTATTTAAGTTAGAAATTGCCAATGGCTTTCCCTGCTACCTGCTTGGCTACCTGCCACCAGAAATGCTCCACAAGTCTCGCTAACAGTGTGTGACTGAAATTCCTCCACTGGCTTCAGACTTCATTATTAAAGGATCTGTGTCTCAGCACAGGCCTGGCACTGGGGAAATCCCAAAGTGAAGCTTGTGGAGCGGAGGGTTTTGGTAGAAGAGTGCTGCTTGACCGAGAGAGCTGAGTCACTCTTCCCAGAAGGGTTCAAAAAGAGGTCAGACATACTAACTGCAGAGAAAATGGGCTCAGTCTACAACTGAATGACTTTAATCTCTGCCATCCCCCTCTACCCCATCTTATTTTCACAATCAACCAACCAGTCAGCTTTTCAGCATTTGCTTTTTTTCCCCCCTTTTGTTTATACTCCTTTGTAGCAATTATCATTTGCATCAGTGTTAAAAAAGGCTTTCACTGAGATCCTGGCCTGTTTTATTACTGCACTTCCTGCAAAAGGAGGATCTTTGGTCTGAAAGCTTGCAACTTATAAGAGCAGGCCATGCGGGGCTAAGAGAAAGGGAGGAATCTCTCTTTTGATTGAGGAAGAGCCGAACTACAGGGAAATCAAGTGATTCATCTGAGCACACTTGGATGCCAAAGCTGCCCAGCCCTTTAACCTCATGCTCTGAATGCAAGGTACTCTTGCTGTACTTGCCTGTTTTCTTTTGTTGGAAATCTGATGACAGCCGTGTAAACTTTGCTCACGCAGCCTTCAAGCGGCCAAACATCACCTCTATTAATATTAAAGATGTTTTAAGCACCCTAACTCTGCAGGGTTTCCTCTGTTGGCAGTCCTACCAGCCATAGTTATGCTGACTTCCCAGTCTAGTACTAATAAAACGTATTTTCTCTCTGAAGTGTTTGAGTATTTTGACTTTGTTCGGGAGACGTATGAAATACTCCTCCGCTTTATGGTGCTTTTAAACTAAAGTAACCGCCGAAGCTGTAAAAAACAACTGATCCCTGCCTAGGGAATGTTTAAAAACACTTGTTCTATTAAAATAGTAATCATCTGGGGGGAATGTTGCCCCCTCCCCAGCATCACCTCCAGGTTTTTTGGTCGCCATACTGTGTAATCAACAGCATCAGTTACGTTACCAGGTATGTGGTTAGGCCTAACCGCGGGTTGGTGTTCGCTAGATGCGGCCAGAGAAAGCTGAGGAACTTTTTAACCGCTTAATGGCGAGATTTTCTCACATCGACCGCATGCCAGGAACCCGCACGCGACCCTCGGGGCCTCGCAGCGCGTC
>NW_010515278.1:0-7819 GCF_000687285.1 Phaethon lepturus | reverse complement strand
AGATCAACACTCCCACCCAACCTGGTGTCATAGAAGCAAACTTACTGAGGGAGCACTTGATCCCCTCATCCAGATCATCAATACAGATATTAAACAAAACTGGTTCTGAAACTGAGCCCTGGGGCTCAGTTGTGACTGGCCACCAGCCGGATTTAACACCATTCACAACTCTCTGAGCTCGGCCATCCAACCAGTTCTTTACCCAGTGAAGAGTAAACCTAAGCCACAAGGCACCAGTTTCTCCAGGAGAATTCTGTGAGAGATGCTGTCAAGGGCTTTACTAAAGTCCAGGTAGACAACATCCACAGCCTTTCCCTCATCCACTAGGCAGGTCATCTGGAAAGGAAATCAGGTTGGTCAAGCAGGACCTGCCTTTCATGAACTCATGCTGGCTGGGCCTGATCCCTTGGTTGTCCTTCATATGCCCCGTGATATGGTGGTCAGGCTGATAGGCCTGTAGGTCCTGGGATCCTCCTTCTGGCCCTTCCTGTAGATGGGCGTCACATTGGCAAGCCTCCAGTCGTCTGTGACCTCCCCTGTTAACCAGGACTGCTGATAAATGATGGAGAGTGGCTTGGCAAGCTCCTCCGCCAGCTCCCTCAGTTCTCTTGGGTGGATCCCAAGAAGCTTTGAAGATGAGCAGTGTGCTAGGTGACGGTGCCCCGCTGGCAAAGGTGTCATGCCACATGCTGTTGCTGGCTGTACCTTCTGGCAAAGGAGCTCTGGCTCTGGTGGCTGTGGTCGTAGGTGCGTTGGCCAGTGTTTGTGTGCTGAGTTTGCCTACAGGCACCGTAACTGAAGGTAGTTCTTCTTTTAACAGGCTTAGCTATTCTGAAAGCAAATTGGGCTATGCCACGGAATACATTTAATTTGGAAATATTTATTTATAGGCAAGTGAGCCGTGAAAATATAAATCTCTTCATAAATTCTCCCTGTTGTATTAACATTGATGGTACACAAGGCAATTTCTTGCTGTGTTCTGTTCTCTCACGGGAACTAGAAAATCCCAGGAAATATTCAGTTTGTCTTTAAAGCACAGCACTAATGGTCATGTTACAAGTTTAAATCTGACACAGGAGCTACTTCGTCTGTGTTTGCAAATATTTTCTTCCTCTTGCTACATAAGTTCTAGCAGTAACTCATTTCAAATTTAACAGGAGACTTGTAGCAGCATAAATAAATTAACTATTAATTCAAAGGATGATTTTTTGAAAGTTTGAATTTCAAAACAATTAACTTAATAATGATTTTTCATATTGGTTCCATCTTCAACACATTAACTGCTCATTACTTCTTTATATTATCAATTGATCCATCTATTATACCAGTTTATTCCATTCTCCTGCTTACCAGTTGCACCCATGAGCCTGAATTTATTGGAACAGTTAAATGACATTTAATGTGCTGTAGCTGGGAAACAGAGCCAGTAGACAAACCTATGATTATACTAATAGAGATTTTTGGATTACATCTCACTAAGCTCAATGTTATATTCCATGGTTTTCTTAAACTCAGTGACAGGTAGGATAGTTTAATATCTTCTCAGCTGTGTACAGTTCTGGGCTGTTTGCTTAATGAACCTGCAGTTTCAGACATTGTTCTTTATTTCTAAAGAAGCTTAAATGTTTAAAACAGTCATAAACAAAACAAGCAAGCAGCAAAATTGTTCTGGAATCGAGGAAGTTTTCCTTTCAGTAATCTGAGGAAGCAGCACTACACTGCTGCTATTTCTCAATCAGAATAAAATTAATTGGGAAAATCCCTCTAGAAACAATACTGGTATAAATGGTAGCAACTCACCTAATTTCTGTGTAATGATGCAGTTAAAAAATTGAATTCTGTCTGTGGATTGAAAGTTATGTCATTTTGGAGAGCTAGGAAAAACCCCACCCTGGACGGATCTTCCTATGTCTTTGCTGCGGAGCAAGAACAAGTGCTTTAATGTGTAAGTAGAGTAAATAGAAACATTTGATCTCAAGATATTCCTGACTTAATTTGCTGTTGATTACCTTTGGCTAGGACTTTGCATAAATTTGAAGAAGGTTAAACCCCAGTCCACCGAATCTTTTCCAATTCAGATTGTTCCTCTTTTCTTATGAAACACAGCTGGCAGTCACATTTGAGACCTCTGTGCCTCCTGGAGGGTGCAAGGCGATACTCATGCCTTAGCACCTCTTCTCCTGTAGAGAAACACATGCACAAGGACCAACCTTGTTTTGTCCAGTGAGTAAGCAAGGAAAAGCCGCCAATTGACAGGAGATGAGGAAAACTAGTTCCTCTGCAGTTGAGTAACTCCGTTCATGTTTGCTGGGCACGTGAGCAATGAAACAGTTATATTTGGGTTTTTAGCTATAGGAAGAGATGATGGCCCACTTTATTCTTGGTACCATCAACAAGAAAACAAATCTCTCTGGGAATATTGTGAATTTTATTTGTAAACATAGTAAACACAGTATTAGCTTAGCTCTTGCCAGTGTGGCAGAGGAAGCCATGCAATCAGGCTCTGCTGCTGAGGCCCAACATACTACACAGTCAGTAAAATCCATTGCAGAGGTGACAAAACGTCTCCTGAGCACAAGCTGTCTGCGCAATCCTGACGCCCTTCTTTTGTAAGTGTAATGGAGCTTTTTAGTCTCTCGCACTCCGCATTCATGGAAGCGGTTTGAATCCCACCCCTCGCAGAGGGGCAGGCTCGCGGCTCCTCGCTGGTACGGGAGCGGGGAGGCTGCTGGACAAAGGAACTCCCAGAGCTTTTCTGTTCATGATCTGGTGGCACAGATTTACTTGGCTTCTCTTCTGTTGATGAGTTAGATGAAAGAGGGGTTATCACAACAGCCACAGCCTACGTGGCACTGCCTGCATCCCAGAGCCTGGAAGGAATATATTGCCAGAGTCAACAATTGTCTTGGGTCAGTCCTACAGCAGCCTGTGTGGAGGGAGTTGAGGCTGGAGAGTCACCTTCCCCCCGTCCCCTGGCTTTATTCACGAGGAGTGTTCTGCAGAGGTGTCAGGAGCAGCCACAAGCGATGTTAGAAAACAGACGGGAGACTTCGCTTAGGATTCAGCAATCAGCTGAATGAGACAACGGAGCTTGATCTGCGCCTTTCTGAAAATCAAATAAATGTACCCCATGTGTCGTTGTGAAATAGGATACACCTGTCCAAGAGTATTTTGTCTTTTCATAAACCTCTGCTATTTTTACTTCTGCAATTGTTTCCTTTCCTGTCACACACTTTTTACTGAAATATCACGAGTGCTCTCCCGGTAATAATTCCTATGAAGGCATTCAACAAGCCCTTAATATCTGAGTTCTTAGCATGAACTGTCCTGGGCCTTTTAAGGAATTTACTCCTGTGGGAAATGACCAAAGGAGATTTACATTCATTCTCTAAAAGTACAGAGAAAGCCAGTCTTTGAGTAACCTATCTCAAATTAGCATTATTGTCATTGTCATCTTGGTGGATATTAATAATATAATTACCTTTCCCACAATCACCTATGCTAATGCAAATGTGTAAAGCTACTTTTTTCCCCCCCTAAAGAAGACCTAAATATCATCTATGCAGGTATGTTTTGTGTTTGCACTCCAGATTCATTTGCTGTTAATTTTAGTTAAAATATCAGCAAACGAGGTTGTAATAGCACATATCTTTTCTGTGGTCTGTCAACAGCAGTGTCGCTTCATGTTAGGAGTATTTAGATGTGGTTCTCTTAGAATCATTCTGATTTTTATGTAACTAAGAAAAACCCTCCAGAATTTGCACAGATTTCAATGCAGCTGGATACTGGAGGACATTCAGGATCCGAAGATACATCTAGTGAAGACATTAAATAGCTATCTCAGCCCAGTAAAATGACAGAACAGGTTTAAAAAGGATGAGGATCCTCTTAGTGGCTTTTTGTTTTTCACTTTGAATTCTTGCAGCTCTTGGTCTCCGGTATTTTTTCCAACTTTAATTTCTATAGTGTTATAGCCACCGGGAACTATTGTTGAGTCAAGAAAATTGGAATGGCTTATCTATGACGTTCCAGGTGACTTTTTTAAAAAAGGGTGACAAAATGTCTAGCGATCACTGTAAATCTATGTTAGCTGAATTAAAAAACAGTTTTCAATACCAGGAACTTGGCAGGAGTTTGACCCAAATTATTTCAGTGCAACCTTGATGACAGGAATCAAAAATATATTAATCCAGAAGAAGGCTGAATTATTTGTTATGGGCAGTTTTATGCAGTTTTTTCTTTTAATGAACAGTTCACCAGCAGATCAAGCACAGCTTATCTATTATATTTACTTCCCATAAAAGTAAATATAATATATAGACTTCTTATATAAATATAAAGATATAGACTTCTGCCTTTGATGACAGTACATGTCTTCCATTTGCTGTAGAGGACCTCATGTGGTTTCCCTTCCAAGTTTTTAAGAAAAATAAAAAGAATATCATCAGTCCTCCATTTCCTTAGAGCAATAACTGAAGAACAACAACTGGGGTGTTGATGATCTTTTTTGCAGAAGGTAGCATTGATCCTAGAGCTTGTGGGTGTTATCTCAGCTGTGCTGAGGAGAGTCAATTTTTACTGATTTAGTTATCAACAGTCATTGATTTTTGGTGAAATCAGCTAATGTTGAAGATGCTCAGTACAAGGAGATGCATGATACCTTCCAGGACTGAGCTATTCCCATAACCCTAGATTTAAAATGCCTCCTTGGTCCTGAGGGAGAATGAGATATACAGCACTTACTGGCTGTTTGGGTAGATGCTGTAGTCAGCATTCTTCTCTCACGAGAGCACAAAGTATTTATGTTTGTATTTTCATATATAGTGCCATTTGTGACTGGTGAGTATGGTAATTTCTCTTTGCCTCTGTTGTTTGATTAATTGCCTGGGCACCAGGGCTTTTCTCAGGACTTTTGTTGTTGTGTGTTCTCTGATTGGCACATCTGATATATTCAGTAATTAAACTGTATGGTGCTGTCTGTGCGGTCACTTATTTTTATCTGTCCCATTTGCTTATCTGTGTCTCCCCCAAAGCTCTGAGTGTGGACCAGAGAACTGCTGAGTGTTCAGTAAGGTGATGTTTATGTGTCTACTTATGAAGTTTACTGTATTTCCATCCTTTCACTGCCACCCTTACTCACTCATCCCAATCACGAACCAGTCCATCACGTTCGAGAAGAAGCAAATGTAATTCACACTCCCAAATAAGACTCTTTCTGCTATAGATGTTTTCTGCAGTTTACCTTGTTTTCCTTTCTGCCCTCATGTTGAAGTGGTATTTAGATGTTTTATTTGAGAAAGCTGGTGATTTTATCAACTCTTTCTAGCTTTTTATCACCATCACTTCCAAACACAGATGGGCTAGTCAGTTTAGGATAGACATGGTTTACCTGAACTACAAATATAAGAAAAGTCGTGTGACTAACTTTTCATCTTTATTCTGCAGTGATACACTCCGAAAGCCAAGGGCAGCCTAGAGGGCATTCTAAAATAATAGGAGATGTCTCCGTGCAAGCTTCATTAGGTGATTTGTTAGAGAAAGATGTTCTGTTCCAGCCTTATGGCCAGTGCAAAATTCACCTAATTTGTCAAAAAAAGGGACCATTTTATTTTTTATCGCTCATGCACATCTGAAGGTGTTCATAGAAGTATTTTGTGTAGCGATTTGCCTGAGGAATAACTACTTAAGAGCAAGACAAGTTAAGTTGCCAAGTAACTAGGGAAAAGAACTGGAAGGTTTTATTTACATTTTGTTCTTTTATTTACATTTTTATTTTATGTTTTTAGAAACAAATGCTTGAATTTGGAAGAAATTGTTCTGTAAGGTAGATGTAGATACATCCCCCTTTCAAAACTGCTGTCTTGCTTTTGGCGATATTGGCATTTCTTTCACTTAACTGCTGTTCTTCAGGTCTGGGCTTTCTCATCTGGTTTCACATCTCCGGTATGGTACCCTTTTTGTGATTATAGCTTGTGCAAAATCCATGTGCATGATGTCATCTCATACCAGTTGCAAAATAGCCATTGTTTTAGCTTATCTCATGCTAAGCCTAGGACTTTTCTTGCTGTCTTTTGTTCCAGCTGTAGAGAGTCAATGGGGTGCCAAAATAGGTCAACAGTTATCACATCAAATGTGATTATTTTTTCTTTTTTTGCATGGCCCCAGTCTACAAGGAAATGAAGGAGTTTGATGAGAGTTGTGAAGATGCTGGGGACAGTAGTGGAACCACCCTCATGGGCTGCGGCGTTCCCCCAGTGGTCCCTACGCAGCACTGCTATTGCCTTGCGAAGCACCGAAAGCCACCGGGATCTGTCACTGCTGAGTTGTGTTGTGTTAAAGTCCATCAAGAATAGGGCATTCTGTGCTTAGATCGACCGCTCAACAGCAGTTTAGAAGTGATGGTGGCGCTCATTTCGTATGTGTAAAGGCATAACAGGAGAGGGGTTATGGGACTCTTATCCAAATTCCAAAGGCTGAAGGAAGATAAACCAAAACCTACCACAGTAATACTAGAAACTCCGTAATTTGCAGTTGTTGTGCTGAGGTTTGCTGTTAGCATCTCTGCCAAACCAGATTATATTTACTTTGGAAAATTAGAGCTCTGTGTGGGTGCAACAGAAGAGAAATGCATGAAGCAGCTATAGCAAAATTGTGTGGATGCACAGTTTGTAGAATAACCATTCCTGATTAGTCTAAATGGAAGATTATAGTGCAAAATAACTTTCGAGCTTAGACAAACCATAGCACATACCCTAATGTTAAGATCATGCTGAACTTTCTGAAGTTCATAAAGCATATTGTTGGAACTAATTAATATGCTGCTTTTTTTTAATACTGCAAAGACCTGTAGTTAGTAGTTTGATAATTATGCTGTGTTTCATATTTAGACACAAATTGGAGATGATTAGAAATGCTGAGGCACCATGCAGGTCAAGTATGCACCGTTATTTGAGCTATTTAATGCTTTTTAATGGTAGCTGATAAGGTGCAAAGAGCTTTGTAAGCCTGAGAGGTTCTTCTCCATTATACGTTAAATCTGTAGGCATAAATAGATTTACATTTTTCTACTTCAATTAAAAGAAACTGAAACCCTTCATATGGTGCTACAGTAAGGAATCAACTGCTGCTGATGGCGGCATCTCCTCATGACTAGGTGTGTTAAGCTTTTCAGGAGTGAAATGTCAGATATATTATAGATATACTTTGTGCTAGGGTGAAAAAGAAAGGTGATTTTTAACAGTGCTGCACCATGTCAAATGGCTTTGCAGAAAGCCCAGTTATTTTTCATGGACTTCAGTTGAGCTGCCTTTATCTTCTGCTGCCTATTTTCTGTTCCATCTTCATCTGCTGCCAAAAGGTATTCAGCTCTGCCTGAGGTGTGTGTCAAGAAGAGCTTTGATACGATCTGTCAAATATAAGCTATGGGATGGACATGCTCTGCAATAACAATAGCAACAAAGTTACAGAAATTTTAAAATATAGCAACAAAAAATTCAGACAATTTGTGTGCTGTCTGAGACTTGAGTTTTGGACACTCATTGACAAATCAAACCTTTTCAGTGTCTCAAGTAAGGAAAACCTGTACTGGGTTTGCATGGCAAACTTTTGGTAGGGTGGGGGCTGCACGGATGGCTTCTGTGAGAAGCTGCTAGAAGCTTCCCTTGGGTCTGACAGACCCAATGCCAGCCGGCTACAAGATGGACCCACCGCTGGCCAAGGCCAAGCCCATCAGTGGTGGTGGTAGCACCTCTGGGAGAAGAAAAACACCTGAGCAATGGCATTCAGAGGGAAGAGTGAGAACATGTGAGAGGAACAGCCC
>NW_010515277.1:0-13834 GCF_000687285.1 Phaethon lepturus | reverse complement strand
CCCGCCGCCTCCGAAGCGTATCGGCATGGGGTGGAGGGCAGGGGTGGTTACTGGTTCCGGGGTTGACTGAGCTCAAGGTTTCAGGCAGAATGAGTTTTTCCTTCTGAATTTTGCATATGCAAAAATCAAACCGCTTAGACTTTCCGTTAGTGGATGCGCAGTTAGTTGCATTTGTTTTCGGCCATCCAAGTGCTTCTTTTGAGCTGTAAATGTAAGATCTCCTCCTTGGTTTTCTAGGGCTGTGCTCGTGTGGGGAGAAAAAAATTTGTACCTGTTTCATAGGAGCTACCGACCGCTCACCAACATGGTAGTTTTCACATGCAATGCGTGTGGAGAATCGGTGAAGAAAGCGCAAGTTGAAAAACATGTGAACATCTGCAGAAACTGTCAGTGCCTTTCTTGCATGGATTGTGGCAAGGATTTCTGGTAGGTAAAGGATGGGAAATAGCCTTGCTGGTTCTGCACCGATTGTCACAAATGCAAGGTTTTCCTATGGTGTGTGTTAGATTTGGCAATTTCTGCGCAATTCATGCATGTATTTGAAAATTGTACGTGTTTTTATATAATTGCAAGTTTAATCATCCAAGTTTGAACTGCAAGGACAACTAAACCATGCAGTAAACAGAGTTGCAGTTTCTTCTTTTACAGTTATAAGTGACAGTGCTTTCAGCTTCTGGTCATCAACAACTGCTACTTGTTGTGGTACTGCAGAGAGATTGGCAACGACATAAAAAATTCTGAATTTGGTTGTCACTTCTTAGAACTCAGAAGAAAGCAGTACTACTGTCTACTTTCAAAATATAAATATGTGAATTTGCATAAGAAAATAAGATTGTCCTCAAATAATGATTATATTTCTCAGTACTTCACTGACAAAAGATTAAAATCTATGTTATTCTTTTTTGGGGCACTTACTCAGAACTACACTACCACATCAGTATATCTATATTTAGCAGTCAGGTTTTTGCAAGCATTTTTCACCTGCTTTTCTGATTTTAAACATGTCAATATGAGTAGTAAAACACAGATATGCATTAATAACTGCATCTGTTACATGTATAAATATGCATAAGTTACAGATTCATTAATAAAAGCAGCAATATACTGAAGACAGATCTGATTTTGGAAATCAGAAATTTTCAGTGAAGGCTTGTAGCATGACAGAAATGTCAGCAGTCTCATAAGCATGTACTTTAAGCATGTCAAACGTTACTCATAGAAGCGTTGGCAGTGTTAATGTTTAAATGTTAGATGCTATCATCTATTGCTTCAGTTTGTTGATTACTTAAGTTTTGAAGGACTAAAACACTTTAGTGAACTACAGTTAAAAATCTGCTGTGTTCAGGGGTGACGATTATAAGGAACATGTGAGGTGCGTAAGTGAAGACCAGAAATACGGTGGAAAAGATTTTGAAGCCAGAACTAACAAAGGAGGTGCTAAACAACAAGAGTGGATTCAGGTAAGGTTTGTACTATACAGATATGATAAATAACTATATTTTATAATAGTTAAAGACACAAGAGGGGCTATACTGGTTCAATCCAGAGATCTCTTTTTCCCAATATCTACAGCTTGCTTTTGGCAATTCCTTGGTAGGTCTATTACTTACCCTGGTAAGAAAACACACCTTTTTTTTGTTTTGAGTCTGTCTCCTTCTGGTTTGATTTGATATTCCCTAGCTCTTGCATACAAAAAGGTATTGATCATTGTCCACCCTCTTCATGCCGCATACGGTTTTGTAGACCTCTGTCAGGCATCCCTCCCCATCTCATCTCTGTTCCAGGCTGAAAAGTCCTGTCCTGTGTAGTTGTTCTTCATATGTAAATTATATCTTTGGTCCTCTGAAGTCTTCCCAGTTCTGTGTATGTTTGTGAATGTATCCTTGTGAAACGAGATTACAAGAACTACATACACTGTTCAAGGTATGGATGAACCATAGATTTACTTCGTGTCATAATGATGTGTCCTCTATTCCTTTCTTACTGATTTTTGTCAGTTGGTCTACTTTTTTTTGGACTGTTACTGATCACTGTCTTGGCATTTTCATGGAATTGGTTGTTGTAATCCCAAGATCTTGTGTCTGAGCTCCAGTGATCAACTTCAAGCCTGACATTTTAGATGTGAAGTTAGGATTGCTTTTCCTGTGCATGCTGCTTTACATGAATTCGTGTTGAATTTAATTCACCTTTTTATTACCTAGTCACTCATTCTCTTAAGATCTTCCTGGAATTTTTCACAGTCCTCCTCATCCTGAATAGCTTCATATCATCAGGAAAATTTTCTTGCCCTTTTTTCAGATATTTTGTAAATATGTTGAACAGCAGAGGGTGCAGCATGGATTACAGGAAATGTCTCCTACCCTTTCTGTCCTACCCTTCAGGTAGTTATTTATCCTATGCAAGAACCTACCTTCTTATGGCTGTTAGTTTTTAAATGTTTTGGGAAGAAACTCTTTAAAAATGCCATTAGATATAATTAGCTAGATTACCTTTATCTACGGATTTCTGGATTTCTATCTCGTATAGAACACAATCTAACAAAGTACAAAGCTATGTGCATACTCAAGGCATATGAAGAACACCGTTGAAGTGAACAGATTGGTGCCATTGTTGAGATTAAACGTTGTTTGAGTGCATTGTTCAAAGGCTGTATGATGTGAATGCTATTGCTTAGGAAAATCATTAGCCTTCCTCAGTAGTAAGTACTTTCTACACAGAAAGGTGAGGGATTATTACAGAACGTCCTTTCTGGAGTCTTAACATATCCACAAAACGTTCAGTAAACAGATTTTCGGAAGTACAGGGTCTCCAGTGTCCAATGGCTGCATCTTTAAATAATGGGAAGCGGAGAGCCTTTTTGCCACCCAAGCAGCAGTGCTGTTCAAGTAACTGCCACAAGGCCCTGGCTTAACCTTCTCTGGTCTCTTGTGCTGGCATCTGTAGCATAGGAATGTGCCTGAGCTGTCTTATGGGGATTAATGGTTGTTGAAGCTGGCACTGCTGCCAAAAGAAATGCATATCAAACTGCAGCCTCTAAGTTAGACTGATTTTTCACAATTAACTCCAGAACTTTGCAAAAACAAATCTGCTGACAGTTGCTTTTGTTAATGCAGGTCTTTTTCACGCTACAAGAATCACCTGTGGGATACAGTTACTTTACTTTTAAAAGTTCCTATTACAGGTTGTAACTTGTCCATCAGAAAGCATTGGTGAGCTTGCCTCTGCTTCCTATATAGGTATAAATATTTATTTAGATAACTTTGATGCATCTCATGATCTATGATACCAAAGGTTAGTGTATTGAACAGTTCTTTCGAGCAGGCCATACAGTCTGTGGGTACTGGGGTGATTTTTGTCCAATGTGTTTCTGACTTGCATACCTTGCATGTATCTTTTGATCATTACACTTCTTTGCTGATTTCATTCTGTTTTTCTTAATCCAGAAAATTCATGAAGTAATGAAGAAGCCAAACATAAGCCCTAAAGTGCAGAACATTCTAGAGAAAATGCGTGTCTTTGATAATATTCCAAGAAAAAAAGTGAAGTTTCAGGTATGTTTTAATAGAGATTTGTAGTAATCCATGCAGCAAGCCTAAAATTAGACTTTCTTATCAAGTGCCACTCTCTTTTAACAAAGGTGGGACAAATTGCTCATTCGGGCATCGGTAAATAGATGGTGTAATGCCTGAGTTTCAGATAGGCAATGTTTGTAAAACACATCTTGCTTAAAAGGACTCTCAGTGTGCCATTTAAATTAAGTATTAAGCCAGACTCATCAGTCAAGCTTAATCTCCATGTGTAGGCTTGTTTATTTTTTAATACTTTTCTTTTTTAATATTTGCAATTTTTATTGAGTGTCCATATTCTTTTAAAGGATTCTTATTCCTGTGGCCTTGTTTTTTGCTGGTAAACATAAGATACTGTTTTGAGAGTTTTCCTGTTACTCATTATTCTGACAGAATCTCCCACACTGGATGCTTTACTATACTTTGCATCACGGACAAAGCAAATTCCAAATGTTTTATGTGGTATCAGTAAAGGATTACTGACAAGTTGGCCGTCCCCAGCCTGTTCTGTGCCTCAGATTGTGAGTCTTGAGAGAAGATCATAATTATTTCCACAGCCGTCCAATAGAACCTAACAGAGCTGTGGTGAAATTGCTGCTAGTGAGCTGAAGGTTAGAATACTTTTGTACAAAATTAATGTTCTAAGCAGGGAGAGTGATATTGTCAAGAAGCCTCTTTCTTCTTGGTAAGATATGTTGCAATGGAATATCAAAAGTTTTTGCAGTTCGTTGTTGCAATTTACTAATGTAGCTTTCCTGGGATTTTCATTGCAATGCAAAAATCTTTACATTAGGTTTTACCTAGAATTCCACTATGGTGGATTGACCCTGGCTAGACACCAGATTCTCACCAAAGCTGCTCTATCACTCCCCTCCTCAGCTGAACAGGGGAGAGAAAATACAACGAAAGGCTTGTGGGTTGAGATAAGGACAGGGAGAGATCACTCACCAATTACAGTCACGGGCAAAACAGATGCAACTTGTGGAAATTAATTTATTGCCAATCAAAATCAGAGTAGTATAATAAGAAGTAAAACCCCAAATCTTAAAACACCTTTCCTCTACCCCTCCCGTCTTCCCCAGCTCAACTTCACTCCTGAGTTTCTACCTCCTACACGCGAGCAGCGCAGGGGGATGGGGAATGGGGGTTGTGGTCAGTTCGTCACACGTCTCTGCTGCTCATTCCTCCTCAGGGGGAGGACTCCTCACACTCTTGCCCTGCTCCAGCATGGGGTCCCTCCCACAGGAGACCATCCTCCACGAACTTCTCCAATGTGAATCCTTCCCACAGGCTGCAGTTCTGCATGAGCTGTTCCAGCCTGGATCCCTTCCATGGGGTGCCGTCCTTCAGGAATGGACTGCTCCAGCATGGGTCCCCCACAGGGCCATAAGTCCTGACAGCAAACCTGTTCCAGCCTGGGCTGCTCACTCTCTGCACGCCTCCACGGGTCCTACCAGGAGCCTGCTCCAGCACGAGCTTCCCACAGGGTCACAGCCTCCTTCGGGCATCCCCCTGCTCCAGTGTGGGGTCCTCCATGGGCTGCAGGTGGAGATCTGCTCCACCATGGAGCTCCATGGGCTGCAGGGGGACAGCCTGCCTCACCATGGTCTTCACCACGGGCTGCAGGGGAATCTGTGCTCCGGTGCCTCCTTCTGCTCTGACCTGGGTGTCTGCAGAGTTGTTTCTCTCACGTATTCTCACTCCTCTTGCCTCCCACAATTGTTGTGTGCAGGTTTTTTTTCCCCTCTTCTTAACTCTGTTACCCCAGAGGTACTACCACCATCGCTGATGGGCTCGGCCTTGGCCCGTGGTGGGTTCATCTTGGAGCCAGCTGGCACTGGCTCTGTTGGACACAGGGGAAGCTTCTACCAACTTCTCACAGAAGCCCCCGCTGTAGACCCTCTGGCTACCAAAACCTTACCACGCAAACCCAGTACAATTCCTGAAAGTTGATTTGTTGCTGATAGCATGAGTGTATTGTAAGTAGAAATTTACTGCTTTGTTTTCCGTTTAAGCAGCAACTCCTGCAATAGCCCCAACAACTTTCAAATGTTTTCATTGGGATATTTGCTTAAATTTTACTTTTCTGTAATAAACTAAGGTAGCCATTTAGGAGCATGACCATCTGTCCAGTACACAAATAAATAAATAAGATCAGATCCTTAATGTTTTAACTTACAGGAACAATCAAAAGGTTTGGTAGAACATTAACATAACCAGCTGTATTCAAAAACTCGAGGATGATCTTTTCTATATATTTACCACTTCTGGATTACCAGTGGTGAGGCAATCGAGAGGCGTGGTATAGCCTTGTAACAGTACACAGGCATTATGCAGAACCATTTAGCTTGGAGGCTTAAGAGGTTCATAGAGAGTAAATGTCTAACTAGATGTTAATCAGAAAAAGTGATTAGATTCTTAAATGAAAAATTTAAAAAATAACCAAATATATGGTAATCAAAAAAACCATAGGTGCACCTTTTCAGTTATTGTTGTTTTTTTTCCTGCACAGAATTGGATGAAGAACAGTTTGAGAATTAGTGACAGCACTTTGCAAGACCAGGTGTGGGATATTTTCTTTGAAGCAACCAGAAACGTAAGTTAAGTTAGAGGTACAACAGGAATGCAGTCAAAAGTGCTGGAAGGAAAACCTTTCAGACTCTCTTTTGTAGATGTTAGCAGAAATATTGTGTCTCATTGTTACAATGGGCTATGTTACAATGTAATATTCCTAGACTAAATTGCTAATTTGTGGCACATACTGTTGCTGAAGTAGTTGTGCATACTGGGCAGGCTGCAATTAAAAACTTGGGACACGGTGAAACATTGTACTAATCAGAAGGCTAATTCGACTTTATTCTATGCTACTAGTACATAAAAAAAGGGAAAACCACTACTTTTATCTTTGGTTCCAATCTTTTACCACACACTTAAGAAGGAATTAAAAAAACCCCTCAATTAACAGCACTGAGGATATCCATTTTATTAGTGAGAGAGATGAGATCTTCCAGTTTACTGTGAAGTCCTCTCAGTGACCTTTTTTCTCATGCCTAATTCTTTGCTATTTCAGTAGTAGTTTAGCATGTTTTGGTAGGCTGTTGTTTTGTTTGATTGTTTACACCTATTCCTGCTACTAGAAAGCTGTTACAGAAACTTATTTCTCTGTTGATGTAAAGATTGCTGTCTTCCTGCTCCAAGCTTCTTTTGAGGAAGTGCAGGCATAGCTTTGATATTAATCCCTTGTTGATCATGCTTCATGTTCCTGATTTGATGACTCCAGTTAAATCTATTTGTAGTTTTTCTGAAGAATCCAAATGTAAGAGCCAGGAAGGAAAGAAATACTATTTTTTCAAGGATTTGAATGTAACATAAACTCTGGGTAATGAATTTTAAGTACATTGTCTTGCTGGAACATTAATTCTGAGTCAATACAACTTCACCAAAGCCATAAGCAGTTCCTTCATGATTTAAACCAATTTTAAAAAAAAAATCTTAAATCTGAACAATTATTTTATTTAAAAACAAGAAAACAATTTACATTTTCCATAGGATAAAGCATTAAAGTAAAATATATAACACAACTTTCTTGCTCAGATCGTTTCGGTACACCTTTAAGAGTTCTCAAAAACATCTCAAGATACTCTTTGTAATAGATGTTTTGAAGTGTATGTACTCAAAAGAAGTTCTTAAGTGGAATTTGAATTGAAATTACTCTTTACAAAAACATCTTGCTATTAAGTTGCTTATATAAACATGTATTCTCTAAGTAACCACATTAACATTTCAGTCATTTCACTTGTAATTATTAAAATTAAAGTTTAATTTAAAATTAAAATGTTCACTAATATATTAGTTCTTCTACAACAAAATTATTATAAGCCCAGGAACTGGTAACTGGTGTCACCACATGTGAGCAATTTAATTGAATTCAGGATATTAATGTTTTTAATGAATGATGTAGTAGAGAAAAGTTGCAATGTCAAAAAAGGCATGTACAAATTGTAATAATCTCTCTTTCAACAAAAGACTTCAAGTGAGAAAAAACAAGACAAACCACAACAGAAGGAAGAGGGGCAGTCTGCAGAAACTGGGGAAAAAACAATGGCAAAAGAAAATGGAATTACAGATGATAAAAATAAGAGGAAAAAGAATAAGAGGGAACGAAAAGAAGACAGACAAAAGAACAAAAAGAAGGAGAAAAAAGACTTGAAATTAGAAAACCAGTCAGAAGTAAAAAAGAGTAAAAAGTCAAAACAGGAAAAGGAGAGCTTGGAGAATGAATTTGAAATAAATGGAAATGGCCATCCAAATGAAGTAAAAGAGGAAATAAATGTAAAGAAACGCAAACATAAGCACGCAGAAGGTATCTATCCTACACCTTATATTCTTGGTTGTTTTCAAGATGCTTTTTTTCAATGCCTTAAAGCTCAATAATCTACTTTAGTGGAATTTTTTAAGTATTAAGTAATATATACAAATTAGATTATTTTTTAACACTGTGGTTGCACAGTCCTTTTACAAAATCTGAACTTCTTAGCGAATATAAACTTGTGTTACAAGAACAGAAGCTTTAAGTCACATCAGAACTTTTCTTCTAGTTTTATAATCTTTTGTGTATGTTTATCCAATTCCATTTCTAGAGGAACCTCATATCACAACAAAGAAAATTAAAACTGAAAACACTTCAAAAGACATGGAAACAGAAAACAACAGCAACGAAGAAAATGTGGGAACAGGTAAAGGTATTCTTAAAGGGGGAGTTTAGATAGTTAACAAAACTATTCTGCAAAAGACCTAGTGCAGAATATAAAATGGTGCTTTTGCAGCAAGCCATGAATTAAATTGTGCCTTAGTATATATATACATATGTATATTCAGTATACAGCTCTGTTCCAGAGTAAGTAGCCTGTGCTACACTTAACACCTGATGCTGAGTGACTTCTCCCATTTGTTTTTTCTGCTGTGCTGGCAACCTTTGGCTACACTTGCATTCACTGGGCAGTGGGGGATTTGGCATGTTTGTTTCACCACATCAGGTCTCTTCCCTGCTGCCATGCATGCTAGCCAACGTAGTGAAAAAGGGTAACTGCTCTCTTATATCTCTTTCTATCTCTTATATCCCCATTTTTTCTCAGTGAATCATAAATTGGATTTCAGTTGTGTTTGACCTTAGTTTATGCTTAGATAAACCTACTTATGCCTATCATCTGACACACTATTACTGTTGTGAAATGTCTGTACTTGAACATACAGATTATTTATTTGGAAACTACCGATTAATGACCTCTGAAGTGGGTGCTGTGTGAAATTCACTACTTGCGCTCTGAGGTTGAGGGGACAGAATCTTGCCAACCATTCCTGCACCACGTAAGAGTTGCTGCTTTGTAGCTGAAGCACACAAGTTAAGTAAAAGCAATCCTGACCCTAGCTGTGCAAGTAGTATGTGAGTTCTTCATGTCTACCCTATCATAATCTTAAGAAACAGCCTACCTGACTTTATGCTTAGGACACCCTGCTGTTGTTGTAGGGTCAGTAAGATAACAATGAACTGTTGCGGTAGGCGAACCAGTTCCAAAATTGGGAGACTGAAAGATGGTTCCTACTAGAGAAGATGACCTGGAAATACCTAATTTTACTAATGATGTTGTACACGTGATTGTTTTCTAGGTAAATTCAACTGGAAGGGAACCATCAAAGCTGTTCTGAAACAGGCTCCAGACAATGAAATTTCAATTAAAAAACTGAGAAAAAAGGTACTGTACAACATGTTGTTTTTAATCTCTTTTGGTCTTGTGAATTTCCTTCTGTAATGCTTAAGTTCATAAAATCCTGCCCCACATAAGCAAAAAAGTTTGACATTATTTAACAGAATATCAGTTGATAGAATGTCAGCTGAAGGACATGTTCTTTATTGCTTACTGGACTACAGAAGAAATTCAGTGCTAATTCTGCAAAGGAATAATAGCGTAGTGGATTCCATGCTACTTTTAATACAGTAACATGAATGTATTATTGCTTAAACTGGAATCATCTTTACTAACTCAAAACTATTTCTCTGTCTTTGTGCAGGTTATAGCTCAGTATTATGCAGTAGCTGGTGAACATCACAAATCAGAAGAGGATATTCTAGTCATATTTAATAAGAAAGTGAATAACAATCCCAAATTTAAAGTTCTGAAGGACAAAGTTAAACTCCTGAAATAAGAATTTGCATACTTTTCATAACCTTTGCATTTTAATCTTGCAAACTGAGTGAAATTCTTCTGTCAGCTGTACGAATTTCATGGATTGGTCTCAATTTAAATTGTGTGAGAGCAGAATTTAACTTTTAAAGACTGGATTCCTCCTCTTTTTCTAGATATATCACAGAACATTTTCAGATACTTTATTTTTTGGTTTTATGGAAAATGTATATTTTTTGCTACAAGCCTACTGTATTAAAATTCTTCCAGTAATGGATATAATTTATAGGCATCAAATGTTTTATCAGGACCTAGGTTTTGTGGCTTTTTGCAGAAACTATTATAAGAGCAAATAGGATTTTCATATTCCAAAACCCACTGTGGAATAAATATTTTGTTATGCTAAAATTCAAAACGGTATGACTGATATCCCCTTTATGCACTGTAGCTAGTATATGCAGGCTTTAATAACCTGTCAATTTTGTGTGGTAAAATGCATAATTAAAGTGTCTGTCAAGTTTGTGAATGTAATATTGCACATTCAGTGAAAATCTAAAGACCAAGTTACCTGTATATGCATAGCTACTGAATGTTTTAATTAGTAAGGCAACTGACTTCAATATAAGTGGTCATATGGACTAAAAATTGACTGATTAAATAAATTAGTTTAAAACATTACCTTAAATATATAAATCTTGCCACTTTGATTGTATAATAAATCCACAAATTATACAAAATTTGAAGAGGCTGTTACATTGCAGTCACCAAAACAATTTAGGCACGCCAGAAATCTTAAACATAGGTAAGAGACAGTTTTATAGGATTTTAATCAAATGCAAAATACTTCCAGATAGGGAGTTCCCTACCATGAAGTAGTCTGTTAAGAACAGGGGTAGAAAGCCCATGAAAATTTCTTGCAGTAGATAGTATGGTGTTTTGGAAGATTGCATAGTGATTTGAAGCAGATAAAACTTTTCTAAAACTCCATAATTAAAATATCTGAATTTATAGAAATACTGACTATGTTAAAAGTATAAATATGAAAAAATTATCTGTCTGATACACTGGGTCCAGTTTTTTTGAGTATGTATTTGTCTTGTTTATTATAGAAGTTGTAATAAAAATACCTAATAAATTGAAGATCTCTTCAATAAGTGTTGGTTGTTAATTCATGAAAATGGCTTTGGAGACAAATAGAATAAAATTTATTTACAGACATGGGGAAACTTTGAGAAGTTGTTTCAACATAGAATCATGGAGTCATAGAATAGTTTGGGTTGGAAGGGACCTTTAAAGGCCATCTAGTCCTACCCCCCTGCAATAAGCAGGGACATCTTCAACTAGAGCAGGTTGCTCCAAGCCCCGTCCAGCCTGACCTGGAATGTTTCTGGGGACGGGGCATCTACCAGCTCTCTGGGCAACCTGTGCCAGTGTTTCACCAGCCTCATTGTGAAACATTCCTTCCTTATATCTGGTCTGAATCTGCACTCTTAGTTTAAAACCGTTACCCCTTGTCCTACGGCAACAGGCCCTACTAAAAGGCTGTCCCCATCTTACAAGACCCCCTTAAGTACTTCTCACTGTATTTATTTTACAACAAATACTGTTTCATTAAGATCCTAAATAGTTTTGTTACAGGTTTTAATTTTTTTTTGTTTAGAATTCATCCCAGATTATGCCATTCTCTTTTTGTCTTCCATTGTTGTTGACCACAATGTGTGTTTGACACGTATAGAAAGCTACATAGAAGCTGAACTTCTGCTGATGCTATCCTAAGTTCTTGTGATGAGAGCAGCAGTTATGGGCGCAGTCAATGGTGGCAGCTAATTCTGTGCCACGCTTCCATTCTCTTCTCCCTACCTCACGCTAGGATCTCACCTCTCTTTCTATCCTACGCTTCAAAACTGTGGGCTGGTCCCATGCCCACATGCCGGGATCGTCTTCCTGCTGTCTGGCTGCACTCCTGTCAGCCAGCTGCTTCCAGCTGCCTGGCTGTGGGAGCATATCTCCGAGCGTGGGTCTGTTCCCAAGTGGGACAGCAGAAGCACGTTCTGCTTGGCGCGTTGCGTAGTAGCACCACTGGCCATACCGCTGTTGGCAGCCTGCGCTACCCACACGTTTCTTCAATAAAGGCCTGCTATTTTCTCAATATGGTCATGAACTCATCAACTGCATCTTTTTTTCCTTTTTCAAACTGGTAAGAACAGTTTGGATTGTTTATGCTATGCATTTAAAAATCTTACTGTGCAGTGTTGCACGTTATCTTTCACAGCTCGGGAGAGTGACAGTCTCTATAGACCAGGTATTTTTAACGCATCATCACGTTTCCCACTATCTTCTGTGCTTTCAGGACAAGGGGACCTTGCTTAATACTGATTCTGCAGTGCAGCAGAATCGTGCGGCTGATGGCCGTGCACCTTTTGTTGGGTTTTTCTCATTTGCAATTAACCAACAGTAATATTCAGAAAGGGACTTTACTGTCTTGCAGCTGCCACTCTAGATTCTGTGGAAAAGAGAGGGAGCCCTTCCAAACTTCTGCAGAGGCAGAAAAGCTACTGTAAAATCACATAACTTAAAAAGAGGAGCTAAGGTAGCACAAATGTCAATTCTATTTTTGTGCATTTCCTAGCTTAATTGCATGAATTTATACCATTATACCATCAATTAAATGAATTATACCATTACATTTTAATGTAGTTTGTACAGATAGATCTCAACAAATGAGAATGTAAAGAGTTCTAATTTTACTAGCAAAAGCTGGGTATTTAAGTGTTACAGTATGAAAAAAGTTGTAATATTAAATATTTACTTTGTAACTACATATTTTACACTTGTTCTGTTTCAAATTGAGATATGAAAACAGATAAAATCAATGTTAACAATATACAGTTTTACAGTATTCATTCAGTACTGTAACCACAAGAAATTTCTTTGTTGTAATGTGGGTCAAGGTACTGAAAAATTAGTGCAAGAGAATGCTTGTATAAAGCTTCATTTAGCATGTAACACAAATTGACAAAATCATGCAGAATTTATTTTTTTTATTTGCCACAAATTACATGTTTAGCAGCCATTGCTAATGTCAACAGTCACAATAAATTGATAAGAAACCATCAGATAATAGTAACATAGCATTAGGAAATGTTCCAGAATATGTTTGCTTTGTTGATTTTCTAAAGAGCGTAACATTATCTCCATAATAAAATATGCCTTATTGCTAAAATTTTCCTTTCTAAAATAGTGTTTTGGCAAAAGAGTGTCTTGGTGGTGGGGGAGAGGGGAGAAGGAAGTAGTATTGTGAATTAGAAATTTGTTTAAAGCTAGTGGCTTTCTCGACAGGGATAGCATAAGCATTTAAGCAGGGAGTTTAATCACCGAAAGAAAAAAAGCTTCAAAGGACAGCTACTTATTTGTTGTGCTCAGCACTCCACTGTACCGCTGCATTAGAGTAGTTCATTCTTCCTTCTCCCAGTGAAAACCGATCCTCCCACCTGGTGCAATAATCCGACTGCGTCGGTACAATGTAGTCAGACCCTGACATGAGTAGTGGCTTATAGCTGATGACCACAGGATACAGAGACCCAATACATGATTTCATTCGGAATCTTTTAAAGCTGTAACACTCGCCCTTACTAAGGAAATAAGAGAGCAAATATTAAACTTTCTGTGCGAGATAAGCAAAAAAAGGCATATTGTTCTATACATTGAGCTATATCCACAGGTTACAAGATATCTCAGTCAATATAGTCAACATTTATCCCTTTCTTCTCCCAATTTACCTTCTAAGAAAAAACAAGAATAACTTCTCTAAGTTTCTTTTCTGCTCTGTCAGCCAAGAAAAGCAGCATATCATGTTTACCATTAGTACTTTTACAGGAAGTGTTATTTTATATTGAATTCTAAATTTCACTTGGACTAGAGGAAGCTTTAGCAGTAACTCTTCTTTGCACTTCTTAAGATAAGATTCTTAAGATTCTAAAATTCTTGTGATTGTGCCCTTGCACTGGCTGGACAGCTGCCCAGAGACTTGTGGTGAACAGAGTTAAATCCGGCTCGTGGCCAGTCACAAGCGGTGTTCCCCAGGGC
>NW_010515276.1:0-9608 GCF_000687285.1 Phaethon lepturus | reverse complement strand
TGTCTTGGTTGTCCTGCACATGCCCTGTGAGAGGCCTCAAGATGAACCTCCCCATAATCTTCCACAGTACCGAGGTCAGGCTGACAGACCTGTAGTTCCCTGGATCCTTCTTTGGGCCCTTCTTGTAGATGGACATCACATTGGCAAGCCTCCAGTTGTCTGGGACCTCCCTTGTTAACCAGGACTGCTGATAAATGATGGAGAGTGGCTTTTTTTTTTTGCCAGCTCCCATCCATCGCTCTCAACTAAGAGCCAGCTCTCTCAGTACTCTTGGGTGGATCCCATCAGGCCTCATAGACTTGTGGGTGTCCAGGTAGCTTAACAGGTCCTTAACTGCTTCCTCCTGGATTATGGGGAGTTTATTCTGCTCTCCATCTCTATCTTTCAGCTCAGGAAGCTGAATACCCTGAGGATACTTATTCTGGCTATTAAAGACTGAGGCAAAGAAGGCATTAAGTACCTCAGCTTTGTCCTCATCCTTGGTGACAATGTCCCCATCCACATCCAATAAAAGAGATGGAGATTCTCCTTGGCTCTCTTTTTGTTGTTAATATATTTGTAAAAGCATTTTTTGTTATCCCTTATGACCACGGCCAGGTTGAGTTCTAGCTGGGCTTTTGACTTTCTAATTTTCTCTTTGCATGACCTAACAAGATCCTTGCACTGCTCTTCAGTTGCCTGCCCCTTCTTCCAAAGATGATAAATTCTGCTTTTTTTCCTGAGTCCCAGAAAAGGCTCCCTAACAAAAGCTCCCTATGTTACTTCAGCACTCTGAAATTGGAAGATTACAGCCTCTAGAGTCCTTGTGTTCAATCTGACTGCAAATGCAAAACTCACTATTTTACTAAAAGCTGATTCATAGAAAGCAGGGCCTGGAAGGGTATTCAAGAGGCCACCTGAGCCATTCCCCTGCTCAAAGACCAGATTAGTAATGCCAGTAGCACCTCACAAGAGGTATTTGTCTAATCTGAAGAACCTCCCAATAACGGAGACTTCACAGTAAATGAGGTCTGTTCCAGGGCTTAGTTATTGTAGACTTCATCATTGTTTTGATAGTGTTCCACCGTTTCTGTATTTGAAATCCATTATTTTTCATTCTAGTTACAATGCCCAGGGAGAACAGGTTATGTCTGTCTTCTTCACAGTAACCTAAATTTTACAGGTTGCTGCCATGATTACCCTTACTCCTCACTAGGATGAACATGCCCGGCTCTTTCGGTCTCTGTTCACAGGTCATGTCTTTTAGGCATCCATTTGTTCTTACTATTCTACTCTGGACTTTCTTCAATTTCCCCCCATTCTTTCATGAGCACGAAATGGTTATTTTCGCCCATGTGCAACTAAGAGCAAAAAAGGAGCAAACCAGTAACAAATCAATGCATCAGTGATTTGTATATCCTTCCCTGATATTGGATGGCACAGCAGAGAAACTAGGAAAAGCAAATGACAGAGGCCTGACATTTACTCAAGCTGGTCCTGCCATGTGGCTCCTTGCATACTGAGAGGCTTTGTGTAGAGGAACAGCATGATCCAAGTTTCCAGAAGTGCTAAGAAATAAGCACTAAAAAGCAGTATAATTTTCACTCACAGAATTATTGCCTTTGTGGAGTTCAGGAGGCGTCAGGGAGTAGAGGGATGGTTTCTTGTTTCGTTTCTTTGCCTGTGGCAAAACATTCCTCTATTAATTCATTGCTGTTTATAAAGTGGTTTGACTTCCTCAGATGAAAGGCATGACATAAGTGCTTGGTATTAGATGATTATTAATTATTTTCATTCCTTACTATTTTTCAGGCCAAGGACCTATTATAGCCTCATAAAGTTTAGCACTTCAGCCTTTGTACTTGGAATAAAAAAAAGAAGAAAAGAAAAAGAACTTAAATCTCTCTAACATAACAGAGTTCTATACTGTGCAGTCCTCAGAGATTTTATATTTAAAAGAAGTAGAAACAGAAACCAAAGAGATCTCTCAATGGAAAAAAAAAATTGGAACATTTTTAAGAAAGAGGTCACTGTTTGTCAGATTTTTCACTGTTTTAAATTGATGAAGTTCCACTGATTTTGTTTGGGTAGTCTGTGGTTATCATTTTCCGATACAAGCTCTAAGTTAATAAACCTTTTAATGTTACTCTTAATAAACATTTATTTGGGGCTTGAAATCTATTGTGTATGTAACACGGACAGGCAGTCAGAGACTGGACATGTTCAGGAACAAGGTTATGTAAACACATTAAAAAAGTCTAGGCCACCACCTTGGTTCATGTAAATCAACTTCGCTGCTTTGAAGTCAGTAGGGCTATGCTGATTTACGTCAAGTGAGTTTATGAAGCCGTCAATATTAGAAACTTAAATTACATACCCAATCCAAACTGAAATGACAAAATAAAAAATCAGAACAGTGATTAAAGCATATTATTACTTCAAACTTCTTGTGCATCATTGTCACCTCCAACTAGTAGAATTGTTGTCATCCAATAGAATTGTTTTATTAAAATTGTTAAATTAAAATTGTTTAATTTTCCCCCTTGGGCATATTGTATTTGTTGTGACTGACACACAGCTTGCTTTATTGTCTTAAATCACTGAATTGATATTTGTTGCTGTTGTCACTGGAGTATATTCATCTTGTTGCTGGCTGGAATTTTTTACATACAACTAGAACAATTAATTTTCTCCTCAGGTAGAATGTGTTTGTATTTGTGGACATCAGTGGCATTTTTCCATTGACTTCTGAATCAGAACCCAGCCTCCGAACTTTGGAGAAGAGAAATCTTACTGGATGTAGGATGCAACACACAACACTGTTAACCCTATTTGTTTGGCAACGCCTAAGCTTATTTTACATCCCACAGGGAAAACTACAGCCAGCATTGTCTGAGGAACACTATTCTTAGAAATCTTTCTTCCTAGGCAAGCTTTTCTAGGTAAGGTTTACAGCTCTTCTCAATTGCAAAAAGCAAGTACAAGGTAAAGTGAGCTCACAAAGACCTTGTTGTTAGCTTTGGCTGCACTCCGCTCTGTTTTTATTCTGATCAACAAAAAGAAAGGAAACATTTACTTAGAACTTTAAAAAGCAACTCCAGCATCACTGTGCCTAGGGAACATGGAAAAGGGCTGGTAGCAGCTCTAAGCAGTTCCAAATTCAGAAGTGATATGGTGGCTGTACTTCATATGTTTACGGTGTGTAACTGGCTGTTTCGCCCTTGCTTATACACCGGCAGTTGGATCTGAGGAGTGAGCAAGGTTGTAGCTACTTTTACAGAAAGACAAGTGCGCTGGTTCGCAGACGTACCCTATCCATCAGACTGCCTGTTTACCTTGTTGTGTCCTCAGGGTCATTCCAAACATGAACAGGCACTGGAGCAGCCAGAGGAAACACCAAGGGTGTCCAGCCTTTCTGGACAAGAAAGATTGGACCAGTCAACCTGTTGTGGAGCATGCCAGCTCATAACCTACACTTTGACACTTTGGACTAATATGTCCTTTATCTTAAAGCTCTGGCAGCTTAGGACTGGCCCTTTCTTAAATGCCCAGTTTCACTTCCTAAAGTGGACTGAGAAACAGTTTTCCTCCTCTGGTGCCTTGGGTGATTTTTGGAGCAGTACAGGCTTTCAAGATACCGAAAAACTTTTCTTTGGGATCTGTCCATGAGTATCTGGATTTCTCCTCTCTCACCTCCCTCTCCCTCATTGCTCATTAGAGTGAGCAGATTATTCTGCCACAGGAAAGAAGTCTTGGTTCTTGTGGGGTATAATGTGTGTGCCACTTTAAGAGTGTCATGTTTAATTCACTAGAAAATCACTCTGGTCCCCACATTCTGCTTTCAGCTCCTAGACTCTCACATATGCAAACCCAAGAAGGTCCTCCTCAGATGATCCCTGCATCTTTCACTCAGCTGAATGGAAATGTCTCTTGTGTATGGTCTTCCCAATGCAAATTCTCAAATTAGCATTTCCTGCTGTAACTACTCAGTACATAGTTCTTAAACAGTCAGAATTTTATAATGCCTAGCCCGTGTTTTTTTCCAGTTCGGTTACAAATATAGACCAGCCCTCTAAGAACTACAAGCAAGCTCAGTTCCATATTTCCACATTCAATGTTCTTGCACTTATCAGAATAAAAATTTGTCAGGCTATATGCAGTATTGCAGCCAAAGTTTTCCTTTTCACACAATGAACTCAAAATTGGTTACGCTTAAACTGCACATAGAGATTTTCCAAGAAAAGTTAATACTAAACAGGCTTCCCCTAGGAAGAAGTGAAAATGTGAAAACAAGAGTTTGTAACAAAAGAGTTTTAATCTGGACAATTGCACAAATTGAAGCATACACTTTGTAGTCAAGGAAATATTTTGGTCTCAACGTATTATAGGAAAGCATTCAAGCTAACAGTGCAATGAACCTATTTGTAGACTGCAAACTGCTGAGGCCAATCTAGACTCCTGTAGGCTGAGAATACCTCAGTGATACATCTGGGAATCCAGCAAGGCTGTCCTCCTTCTTGCTGCTACATACTGTGAGCTGACTCAGCCCCTGCTTTGTCATTGTCCTGAGCACATCTGTCTTCACAGAGAAACTGAGCTCCCTTTTCTCACACATGTCTTCATATAGTTTTTCATGTACATGAGGCTGGTTTCAGAAGACTTGTAAGAAATGCCAGAGTTGGGTATCTGTGTAGATTAAAAAAAGTTTTTCAGGTCTTACTATCTAACAGTTTCCTCTTTTTTCCTGTGTTTTGTATATAATTCATAGTCTACGTACTGTAGCCTTTACTCATGCAGGTACTCCTTCTGCCAGGTAAATGAGGTTTACTGGAGATTTCTCTATGGGTACAGAGTCAGTATCCCATTTTCTTTCTCTGTTTAACTACCTCCAGCCAAATATTCAGGCTGAGCAGGGCTTAGTGTTCATTTCTGCACAAACATTATTCTACTCATATGTACAAAAGTTGCAGTGTTAGGTTTTGAAGTACAGTTTTCCCCTTTCTAAATACCAACACCAAACCTGACTGCAAGCCATTCTATTTCTCTCTAATTTTCTGGGGAAAAAAGGAATCAAGGAGATTTGGGATTACTGTCTGTGGCAGTGAACAAAATTTCCTTCAGGGCAAAGCTGTGGGACATTCACAGTAGAACTAAATTATAGTCGAACCACAAGTTAATGTGAAAGAACAGTAATCTCCTTGACTATAGCTGGTGATTTGTAAAGACAGTTAAATAATACTTATTTATGTTTCATGACCAATTTCATATAAAGTTCCAGGTTAAAGTTAGCTAATAAGCACAGTAGCCTTCAGCTGTAGACTATTTTGGGTTTGCTGCCCTTAAATTAAGTAATAATTAAAACCAGGAGGACTATATTAAAGGAAAGATGAACAAATGAATGAATGAATGAATGAAAGAAACTTATAATGTGAAAAGTTTTGGGTGTTTCCTTGTCTCTCTTGCTATCATGATGTTTCCCTTAATATTAAATAGTATCAGACAGTTTTCTTAAAAGCACTCAACAACTTTTAACTCAGTAAGGACCAATTTGACTGTTGTTCAACTTAAATCAATAGCCACTCTATTGACCTAACAGGCAGATTGCAGGATAATGTATTATAATAGCTGTGGTGAGTCGTTGCACACAGAGACCTGACTTGGTTTTACCACTGTTTTAAATAAGAAGTGATGCCACTGCAGTTAATCCAATGCCTATCCTAGCCTACAGAGAAAGATGAGTGCTAAAACTTGACATAAGTTAAAGAATCCATCCCATCCTACAGGTTTGTCTGAATTCTTTTCACCTTGGAAAGTACAGTTAGTATTGTTTCTTGATTACATTTATAAGAAGGAACCTGTGCATGCTATATTCAAATTCAGAATAGAAACCTTAGACAAGAAAACAGTATGAAAGAAGGCCATTACACAGAGTTTATTTGAATGTTAAAGCTAAACCTGACACTCCATCCTTCAGGTTATACACAACTCAACATAGGGCACACAGGGTTTATATGAATACAAATGTGCCTGGCTGAAAAGTGTACCTCAAATAAAAATTTTGACAGACAGACCTTTTTAGATAGAATTTTTAAGAGACTTTCAGAAATATTTTAAATTGAAAATGTCCTTTCTACAATTTTATGTCTTTTTTGTTATTATTACTTTGGCTACAGACATAAAAATGTTGAGGCCTTCATAAGAAAATTCTGAAATATAAAATGAGTTTTTAAAAGATTTTCAGAAAGAAAGATTTATAATATCCTGTTCATTAAATAGTAGCACAGAATAAAGGAGTAGCATTTCCTTTTAACAAAACTTTTAGCTGAAAAAAAAGCTTTACCTTTTTTTTTAAGTAAAAAACCTATGTCTAGCTTGATTTTCTTTATGGCTACTCATGAAGTGTTTATGAATTATTTACATCATCAAATATATGCTTGCTTTATAAATATTCACCAAAATATTTCCATGGAATAAGAGGCAGATCACAGGTGTTAGTTATCTGTATTGTTTTTACCTGAAATATATTAATTTATGGAATATTTGAGAGACACATCAGAAGAATGATTTTCATCTATTTGTTTTTAATAAACACTAGTAATGCACCTCAGAGTTTCAAACTGTTGTTTGGAACTAAACAAATTTTTTATCCTTTCTCTGCTTCCCTTTTCTGAAGAACACATGGAAATTGCTAGTGATGCAAGAAATTTCCAAGGTTCTTCTAATGATCTTAACTGATGTCATGACCAGAGACAAGAGGAAGTCTTTTCTTCATAATAATTTTTCACTGGGAATCATTTTGTCTGTTGATTAAAATAAATATTTTGAGAATTTCAGCCCCAAAGATTTAAAACCTGAAAAAAACATCTAGCCTTCTAGCCTTCATTCACTCAAAGTGAATGGTTATGACAGACAGTTTGTGGTTTAGCTGTTCTGAAGCTTGGGACCAGTAATTGCAGAATTTACAGCAATGCCTGTCATCACTCTGCTGTAGGATATTAAACATCTATAACCTGAAACTAAATTCTTTGCAAAGCCAAGCTATCCATTGCATTGAATGGAGCCTTGGAGTGCAGAAGAATCACAGAATAAGACCCTGAAAATGGTACATGCAATAAAGGTAAATCTCACACAGAATGATATAGTTCTGAAGTATAGTAGAAGCATCCCTGTTCTGACACTTGCCAACTGAATGCAGAAAAAGGAGGGAATGCAAATGAGGAAAAGTATAAAAAACACGAATGTGTGGCCAAAATTCCCCAAACTGTACAGCTTCAATGACCATAACCTTATCTCTATCTGTCCTGTGAATGCACAGTGGAACAGCTCTTATTTCACCTGATTTCCCCCCAGTTAAGAAGGATATCTACAAGGAAAGATGCAGAAAATAAAATTTCATGTAACTATACAAGTTTAAAATCATTAAGAAAGAGTCTTGGATGGACAAGAGAGATTGTCAGGGCCTTTGCTTTGAGTTTGAAGGATTCTTCCAAGTGTTGCCTGTCAGTTTGTTCATTTGTTCATGATGTTGCAACTATGGAGTGACTCTTAAAGTTAGAGGGACTATAAACTTTTCTGTCTTAGAAGGAAGGCTCTACTCAGAAGACAAGTTAAAGTGTATGGGGGTGTGTCTAATGGTTCTTCTAAATCAGCTAGACTAAGAAATCATATTAGGTAATAGCGTTCAGTGGGGGGAACATTGCTACCTAGATGTCTGATGCTGAATAGAAACAGTGATGAAGGTGGAACCACACATTGAGGTCAAGCCACCATCCAAGATCCCAACACTGAGACCCGTCAGAGGAAGTGTCACGTTTTTCTCAGGCTTGTCAGTGAGGTCTCATGGGAGCAGTGACTGGAGAAGGTCTTGGTTTAACTGTAACTGCGTGTTTGTGTGTTTGTGTGTAAAGCTTTTCCTGAGGCAGCCTATCCCTCCGTCGGCCCACTTAGCAAACTGAGCTCAGTAGTGTTATAATGCCTGTATAATACCTGTTATAATACCTTTTTGCCCCTTGGTGTTATGAAAAAACGTCTTCCAACCTGTGTCTGGAGAGACTGTACAGTGTGGTTCTGCTAGGAGCACCTGGAAGATGCTATCCAACTTCAAAAAATGGTTGCTCTCAGATACTCCTCCCAGAACTTCTCTCAGAAGTGACAAATGTAAATGCTTTTGGTTAAGGCAAACTAGGCATTTATATTGCACTAACCACTGAGTGCACATGCTCTGCTGGGTCATTTATTTATTCCATGTCTCGCAGCAATACATTCCTTGGTTTTTTGGGGGGAATGAGTTGTAGGAAAGCTTGGGTTTTTTCTTTTCTGGAGATTCTCAATCCCCAGAACATGTTCTCAGAATGTTGTTTCTTTATTTTCATCTCCTGTCTTCCTAAGTAAAGTACTGAATTTACTTTTTTCAGTGCATTTTGTACCCTTTTCCCGTTCAGACTCTCTTTTCTTATTTTCTTGTAAGTTCTGACTCTTCCATTTCTCCTTTATGCCAGTCTCCACAAAACATTAATAAAATTCGGCTGACAGTCATCTCTAACCCATCTCTAACTTCTCTCAAAGTTTCCTCCATTTTGGTGGAGTTACCTCTAGCAAAATATTGCCACTTTTCTTCACATTCCACTTTTAGCCTCTCCTTTGCTGTGATCCTCACAGGGAAGTTAGTGGTCAACACTCTGATCTGTCTGCTACACTAATCAGCATTGCTGCATTCCTTCCTTGTGGCACCTTGTTTTTCTTGAGTGGTATTTTCTCTCGTCTTATACAGAAACAATAGAACTAAGGTAAGGCTGCATTTACACAGTGTGGTCAGGTCCATAATTCGAACTCCTATCTAGTGCTGTAATGCAAATAATAAGGACATCAATAAGAGTACTGGCGAAAGCTGGTAAAATGTTTCAAATTATCTACATTTTGACTGATTTTTCAAGTTCAGAAAAATAAATGGGAGAAACTGGTTTTAACCAGTTACAGATTTGCTTGTAGTTCATGTTTTATTTGTGAAATTGCAGAAACGCCTGAAAAATTATTGCAAAGCTCCTCCATTGCTTTAAGCTACCTGCCATTATGTTGTCCTTTGTTCTCTGTTAAGACACGCTAACATTTCAAAAGTATAGAATTGCTGTGGCCTCAACACAAATCCCTTTACTTGCCATATCCAATTTCTCTTCTCACTATCTCTCCTCTTCAGTGTTCAGAATTTTTCTTCAGGATTAAGAATGGGAGCATTCACCCTTTACTGGGCTTGTTGATGATGGGTGTTTTGTTACAATCCAGTCAGCAGGGTAAAATGAAAGGATGGTATGATGCCAGCAAAAGACAGACCAAACAATATAGTCTAAAACACAATAGCAGCTATCTATGATGGCTGTGACTTCAGCCATCAGAAAAAGTATTAGATGAAAGGCCCACAGTCATAGCTTACTCCATCTGTGGTTCATAAGTAGCCATCAATCATGGCTGGCAGCCCAAGCATCTATAAAACACGAATGCGGCCAACTCAGAACCAGTAATTCAGTGGATCACTTTATGGAATTCTCTATTCCTGTTATGCCCCTATCCCAGTTTTCCTCCTCTGTGCTACCGAAGAGATTTTCAGAATCACAGAAACACTAAGTTGGAAAGGA